>NC_056746.1:839627844-839712946 GCF_019279795.1 Protopterus annectens
GTAGGGAGGAAGGATATTAGCTAGAGCAGGACAGTTAGATGGCTGAAATATAAGTTTGTGTGCTGTTGTGAGCTGCAGATAGGTTAGGTAGTTTGGTAGTTCTAGCCAATGTAGGGATTGAAGGGAAAGGCAATGATGGGTGGAATTTTTACAGTTTGACGCAAATTTAGAGATTTTGTTATAGCAGCTTTCTAGTTTGGAGGTGCTGGAGTATGACAAGTTGGTTAAGAGAGGGGCTCCATAAAGTAAAGAGGGCAAAAGGTAGGTAGTGGCCAGAGTGTGCCTTGTGGTGAGAGAGAGAAAGCGATCACCCAACATCAAATAATTGAAGGTAGGCTTTTCCTTGAACAAAAACATTCTAGATACCCATCTAGACTCCATTGACTGGACTTCAGTTTATCAACAGGACCCAACTTAAGCATGGGAATACTTCACTGCTACTCTAACTCAACTACAAAACTCCTTCCCTAAAAGTAAAACAGAGATGAAAGGTCACCTTTGCCCATGGCTAAACATCATTAAAATTATGACAGAAAAGGGACAGATCTTGGAAATCCTGGAAGCAAAATCCAACAAATAATGAAGCACATGAGGTATACTCAACAAGTAGGTAATCAAACCATGTAGAAACAAATTCAGTATAGTATATATTAACTTAGACAAAAACAAATCAACATTGTTAATGAGCCTAAACATTTTTGGACTCAGATAAAAAAACTACCTGGTAGCATCACAAAGGTTATCCATTCCTAAATAATTCATCAGTAGACCTTCTTCAATGACTATAATGATTTTCTCATCTCATCCATAAAAGTATAAAGTGAGCAGTCACAACTCCAAAAACACTGACATTGACACTTCCACCCAACTATACCCCATAGATGAATATGCTGCCACTTTCCACTTCTCAGAAGTATAAAACAAGGAAACCAGAAAACTACTAGAATACATAATTCCCTCTTCCTCTACTAAATTCCCTTTACACCCCCCTTTTCTTAAAAAGACTGCTGTTGAAATTCCCAACCTCATCACTCATATCTTCAGTCTATTTCTCATAACAGGAATATTTTAAGCAGTCAGTTGTTCTACCACTCACAGACGTTTCTTCCTATAAAGACTATAGACCTATCTCTAACCTCTGCCCTATTCCAAAAATATTTGAGAACCTAATTTATAAACAAATCTTGAATCACAAGTATGGCTTACTATCTGACCATCAGAATGCATTTAGCTCCGTCACAACCCTACTCATTCTTACTAACAACATCTACTCCAACATTAGCAATGGCCTGTAAATGTGGCAGTGTTCATTGATATGATCAGAGCATTTAAAATAGTCAATCACAGTTCACTGCCACACAAACTAAAAAGATTAAACTTTGGAGTCAGTACCATAAAATAGTTTAAAAGTTACCTAACTGATATAACCTTTTGAGGGTATTGTAGCAATCAATACCCTGATAGAGGAACCCTTAATACTGGCATGCTGCAAGGCTCAGTTCTCACTGAAACCTTTGAATGCTAAAGATTACATTATATGCAAATGACATCTTTCTGCTTGGAACAAACAAAACTCCCTCAAACTGACAATCTCAGCTGCAAAAGTACTTTTCTGCTCTTTCTAACTGTACCCATGCAAATAAACATCTCATTAATACAAAAATGTGATGTTATTTTTATCACAACCAAAACTATCCCATTTTCCAGAAATTAAAATAAATGATAACCAGAACAACATAATACCCAACATTACTGAATATAAATACTTAGCACTAACCTTAGCCCCTCACTTACATTGTTATCACATATTGATGTCATCACAGGCAAAGTCTTATTCCAAATAAAAATGTGCTACATGATTTCACATCTCCTGTCACCTATAGCTGCAGCAGCCACAGCTAAGAATGGTTTGATGCCTAAACTTGAATACTGTTTACCAGTAATTACCCTACACTCATCAAATAACACAGATGGAATACAAATAACAGACAACAAAGTTTTCAGATGTATTGTTGTTGTACCCAGTTCTTAGACACATCACTGCCAATTAATAAGGGATGTCCAGTGGCTTCTGGTCGAACACAGAGCCACATACCCCTTCAGCTGCTTATTATTTAATCTTATAGTCAGCACATTGTCCCCCTCTAAGAGGACATCTATAAATAAGAGAGCAAATGAACTCCCTTAGGCACAATCAAACCAATAGTCTATTCCTCATACAATCTCCATTTAAAACTTTAGCAGGTGAAGGGAATGTCACCCACCTGGGACCTGCAACATGGGATCACCTCCTGACTGAAATAAAAGCAGATACAACAAATGAATTAAAAAAAAAAACATTAAAAACTCACTTACACAATGACACCATGTGCAATTGTTTCAGGGACAATGGTTGATTACTACACAACAATAAACCATAGTGCAATATCCTGAATGTCTCACCTACTGTATATATATAGTGTATAAAAATGTATCCATTTTGACTAAATGTATTGTATATAAATGTATGCTAAAGACTATGTAGATGTGCATTTAGGACTGTGTCACCCTCATTATTTTTGTTTACATTGTTATTTCATTGTGTATTGTTTTGTATAATGTTCTCTATCCTGGGTCATGGATGAAAAGGTTCAATTGATTTGTCTGCCAACTGGATTAACAAATCACAAATAAAGAAATCAATAAATAAATAACCATGGAGATATTAAAAAGAGGCAACAGGAATACATGGAAGGCTTCTATAAGAAGGAACCTAACATCAATGATACATATGATGGTGTGCTTTACATCCTATAGCCAGACAGCCTGAAGAATGAAGCTAAAATGGCCCTGGAAAGGCTTTTTAGTAACAAAGGTATTGGAAGTATTAGATTCCCATTTGAATTGTTTAAAAGTCTGCAAAATGATGCTGTTACAATGTTTTTTGAAATTTGCTAGAAATGTGTGGACTAAGAACTGTCAGATGTACGAGCTGGTTTTAGGCCTTCTGTAAAGTCTTTGATTGTGTAGACCATAATAAACTGTAGCAGGTTCTTAGAGAAATGGGGATATAGGGTCACCTCATTTACCTCCTGAGGAGCCTGTATGTAGAACAAAATACAACAGAATTGAATGTGGAATAACTGACTGTTTCAAGAGTAGCAAAGGAGTGCTGCATATTATCACCCTGCTTATTTAATTTACATGCTGAATATATCATGCAAAATGCTAGGTTAGATAAATATATACTGGAATCAAAACTCGCCAGGACAAATATTAACATCCTCAGGTTAGCAGATGAAAACTCTCCGATGGCTAAAAGTGAAGAAAAGATGAAGACCCTGTTGGTGACTGTAAAAGAAGAAAGTACAAAATCTGGTTTGTTGCCCAACATCACAAAAATACAAAAAAAATGCCATTTGTCTCTGTCATTTCTTTGCAAGTAGGTGGGTAAGAAATGGAGGCAGTGACGTTTTATTTTCCTGGACTCAAAGATTTTTATAGATGGGATATCAGTTATAAAATACAAGTCAAAGCAAAGGTTTTCACGGTGATAATACATGAGTGTTAGATGTGAACAATACATATAGGTATGAACTAGAATACTGATGCTTTTGAACTGTGAGACTGGTAAAAACTTTTGAGAATTCTGTGGACTGCAAGATCGATTCACTCAATACACAAGAAAATAAACTCACAATGTTCCCTGAAAAGTGTGATAGTAAAACTAAAACTCATATACTTTGAACACATAGTCAAATAGGATCACAAGAGAAGATACTGATGCTGGGAAAGACTGAAGGTAAAAGAAGAGGTGGCACAATGGCCAAGATGTACAGACAGCATTACCAAGGAAATAACTTTGCAAGAATTTAAAGATGTGGTCACTATCAGCCAGGCCTAATATGGTAAAGCCCCTGAAGACAAAGAGTCAGACTTGACTAAATGATTAAACAGTAACAGTGTATCTTCACACACATTACATTTCAAACTCTTTTGAAAAGAAACAAAACTAAGTGAAGCTTAAACATTCTGATAAATTATGTTCAGTAATCTCTGTTTTTTTTAAATACTTACTAATTTTCTAAATGACAAACAACATAAAAATGAACATAAATGTTTCTGATACAGTGGTACAAAGAAATTTGCATCATGAACTATAGCATCTCATATAAAAATATATTCATAGTTTGGCACCTATGGTGCAGAGGGATAAAGCCCTTACTGCATCTCAGCTGCCCCATGTTAATCAGTGTCACAGACACTGGAGGGGCCAAAGGGGGAGGATGGGACTGAGAGGCTGGGGTCAGCTTAACCATCTCGGGAAGAGGGAGGCAGCCTAGACTCACTGTAATAAGCTGCATATGAGCCTGGCAAGCACTGTACTACATAAGCAGTGAGACATTTAGTCAGGTAGTTGCACATGCATGAGCATTTGCAGCCACCTCCTGAGGGCAGTCATCATGTAGCTGTCAAGGCTGCTGTGAGTAGAACTCATCTAGTGTCCAGTGCCATCCCACAATCTGCTGACCCTGAGCGCTAACCTGAGGAGCAAAAAAAAAAAAAAAAAAAAAAAAAGAAAACCAACCAACAAATTAAAAAAAGCAAAAGATCTGTAATCCAATGTGGAGCTCCTCAGCTATAGAGCAATTGAGGCCCATTTGTCTGTCTCCTCTCCTCCCCCATTCTTTTTCTTCTTCAAACTGTATCAAACTACTAGCAACAAATGTAACAGCTACAGCTAAATACAGTCACAGCATTGATGCTTACTGTCACTCATTTCTTAATGCCTGTACTGTATTAGACCACACACTGAGTACTGAAGTGCTTTGGCAAATGCAGTACTGCCATTCCAAAACTGAATGCTGGTACTGAGGAGCTTGACCCTTCCCCCCACCCTAGCTACACTTCTGGTAGGAGGTAGGGCACACTCCTCAGAAGCAGTATGATGCTCACCTGCAGCCAGCCTTAATCTCTTCACTGGCCCAGAACATGGGGTCAGGCTGAGTTTGGGGGAGGTTACAGGGAGACCAGTAGACCCAATGAATGAGGAGAGGAGCTGATGGCGGCTGATGGTCAGCTATTGAAAGAAAGAAAAGATACATTTATGAATAGCATAAAAAAGTAAATGTAATATAGCAACTTCATGTATAATTAACAAAAGTAATTTAGATATGTTCAGCATTAACAACTTTTTTCTATTTACTAAATAATCTTTCAAAGTTCAAAGTCAACTTTAAGCGACTTGAAATTATAGACTTAACAGTTACATGTTTTAAATGTCCAAGTAGACTTTAAGATACTGGAAAATCTAGTCATAATATTTAAGCAACGAGACACAGAAATATCATCTAAGGGTGGTATTCATAGTCTGGGATTTCATAGCTACATAGCAGTTATGTTGTTTCATGCACGTGCAAATAGGCTTAGCACAGGTTATTCATACTGAATAAGAAAAAGTGAAGGTGCTTTGAAAAACATGCCTATTTAATGGCAAAAGCTTCAAGTACCTAAAGTTAAGAATTAAATACATACAAAGCCTGTGTGAAAGCCGTAGGCTTTGAATGACTTTGTATGTATTTTGGACATTGAGGAGGGGATGCGGCTATGAGCAATCACACAAATGACTTAAGACAAGTGTTAGACTGCACAGTTTTTATTATTAAAAACAACTTGTATATATTAAGTCCAAGATGCCATTTCTCTGAATATTCCCTTTTCTCGAAGATATGAAAACTGTCTGCATGTATTTTAACTACTATCTAAGGTAATACAATACTAAATGAAATGTTGTGGCAATGCAAATACATAAATATTTTGTGTATAAATACATGCATTTCATCATCAACCCCCCCCCCTTTTTCCAATTTTCTATATATGGTCAGGGTGTCATGTCACTTGTCGCCATCTCTCCCTCTTCAATGCCACTCTCCTACCTTCTTTGGCACTCATGTCTGACTGTTGTAGGTCTTCTTTCACACAAGCTATTCATCTCTTTGCTGGACACCCTCATTTCCTCTTGCCTTCTTCCGGTCTGTCCCAGATTTTCTTCACCAAATTGTCTTCTGCTTTCCTGTGCATGTGCCCGAACCACTGTAATCTGTTCTCTCTGACCTTTTCTGCCATTGGAACTACATTGGCTTCTGCTCTTATTTGCTCATTTCTTTGTCTGTCCCACAGTGTGTATCCTACCTCTCATCTCAGGCACTTCATCTCCATCACATCTAGCTTCCTCATCTGCTTTACCTTTACTGCCCATGTTTCTGTACCATACAGTAGTACTGGTCACACCACTGTTTTGTACCTATTACCCTTCTGCTTCTTTGGAATTCTTCTGTTAAATACTACCCCTGACCCTCTATGCCAGTTGGCTGCAGCCTCTCTGTTTCTAGCTTTCACCTCCTCATTCAGACTTCCCTTCTACTCAACCACCATTCCTAGATACCTGAAGGTGTTAACCTATTCCAGTGTTTCCTTTCTATCTCAATTATAGCTTCTTCTGATCCCCCCACTTGCTGCCATTACAATTGCCTTATCTGTAGTCAGTTTCTTCCCATGTGCCTTCAGTTTTGCATTCTATTCCCCTAGCCTTTGCTGAAGTTCTTGCTCAGATTCTGCCTGTAATGCCACATCATCTGCATACAGCAACTTTGTTGACCTGTCCCCTTCAACTTGTTTGTTAATGTAGTCCATCACCACTATGGATAGCAATGAGCTCACAGCTGAACTCTGAAGCATACCCACTCCCTCTGGGAAACCCTTTGTAAAACCAAACATTATTCATACTTAAGTTGTTGGGTTCATGTGTATAGCTTGTACTAATTCTACCAACGTGTCTGGAACTTTGAACCATTGCAGAACTGGCCAAATCAGCTTTCTTGGGACCTTGTCATATGCTTTCTCCAAGTCTAGGAATGCCCAGTTGGACTCTTTCCTCATTTCTAGTTTCTTCTCAAGTATCTGTCTCACTGCAACCATCAGGTCAGTTGTGCTGCATCCTGATTTGAATCTGAACTGCTTATTTCCCATCTTCCTTTCTACTTCTCAGCATATTCATTTATCAATCACCCTCTCCAGAACTTTCCTGCAGTGTGATAGGAATTTGATACTGCTATACTGCCCACAGTTGTGAATGTCCTCTTTGTGCTTGAACAACGGCACTAGTATAATTATTCTTGAATCATCTGGGATACATGTTTTTCTCCTTACTATGATGAGTACCCACAGCAGTCATTTCTCCCCTGTCTCACCCATCTTGATCATCTCTGCTGTGACCTCATTTGAGCCTGCTGCTTTCCCTGACTTCATTTTCCTTAGTGCCTTGCTTACTTCATCTTGTGTGGGCTCCTCCCCTTCTCTCACTGTAGGCTGTGTCTGGGGCAGTACATTTTCTGTAGGGATTTCTTTATTTAGAAGCTGTTGTAGGTAGTCCTGCTATCTACCTCTGATGTCCTGTTGACTGGTGAGCAGGTTGTTACTGGCATCCCTTATGAAGGGTGTTTGACAATTTCTCTTTCTGCATTTGCCTTGCAACCTGATAGAGTTTTATGTGCCATCCACTGAGTCACTTTCCAGAAGATGGTAGAGTGCCTCTTGTTGCTCATCTCTCTCTCTGACATAGATGACAAGCAGGCGGGGCATTTTGTTTAGATGCTTAAATACATAGAAACACATCAGGATGGATAGCAGCATCATAAAATACAAATAAACTGGCTAACAGACAGACCTTACATACAAACATGCTTACATCACAAAGGTTTACTACAAAATGTCAGTCAGACTTGCATGTGCTTAGTATTTATACACTTGTGCAAGCCCTTGGATAGCTTTTTAAAGGTACATACACACACATATTGATCTACATCCTCCCTCTTAAAAAGATTGCCCTTTATACAAAACAATATCAGAGTTAGATGTGCATTACTATATACATTAGAAACAAAACACAATGTTCATGCCCGAGTTGCTTCATATCTGTTACAGGGTTTAGTGATGTGACCATATCTCGTAACATAACAATCTGGACCAACTTTTGCAACAAGGACAGTCTTCAGTGCACAATTCATATCAGGAACTTCTGGATTCATCACAGGAATGGGAATGTTCTCTGGAACTTCTTCTGGAATTGGAACACTGGATAACTCACTCTAAGACAAAGAGTCTTTCTCACAGGCTATGTGCTGTGGCATAGGCTCAGACAAGGGTCTCAAATGTTTCCGATTCCACCTAAACTCTGCTCCTTGTGATTTCACAATGTATGATCTCGGCTTTGGGCAAATATTGTTCATGACACCAATCTGATCATAACCTTTGGACATTTGCATCCTTACTACTTCTCTTTCTCGTAATCGATTGAGTAGTTTGCTGATTTTTATTGTAGTAGAACTTCTGGGTTAAATGCATCTGCAACAGATTGGCTTTCACTGGCCTGTTGTTCGCTTTCACTGGCCTGTTGTTCTTGACACATGGAACCAGCAATTGACTGCTGATTGGTAATGTGGTATTGGTTTGTCTTGAAAGAAGTCTCTGAGCAGGTGAACCAAGATGTTTATCATGAGGAACATTTCTGAGATTAAAGAGAGTCACGAAAACATCACTATTGTCTCATTTTGACTTCTTCAGTAACTGTTTTGCACTTTGAACTGCACATTCTGCCAAACCATTTGACTATGGGTACTCTGGACTACTTTGACATGAGTAAAGTCCTATTCTTCAACAAATCTTTTGAACTGTTGGCTCATAAAAATTGAAATAAGAGTCTAGTAACACCAAATAATGCTGACCATTCCACTCAAAAATGTCCGTGGCTACTGTTGTCCAAGGTAGTTCAGGAATCTGGTTCAGCTGAAGTGGTTCCTTCTGTTGATGTGGCTTGTTCTATTTCATATGGAACAAGATAAAAGTGCTTTCTCAATGTCTTGTGACATAGAAGGCCAAAATACTAGTCCTCTCACCATTCTTTTGGTAGACTCGGTTCCTGGGTGACCACGATGAAAGACAGTAATGTACTCTTGTTGCAAGGACTTTGGAAGAATTACTTTTGGACCTTTCATAATGATATCTTTGTCAGACAAAATCTCATCTCTGTATGGAAAACAAGGTTGCACTTCTTGAGGTAAACTAGATTGTTTTGACAGCCATCCTTGATTGATAAAGTGGTTGAGCCTTTGAAAAACTGGATCTGTGGCTGTGTGATCTCTTAACTCGTGGAAGAAACATTTCTCACTTCCATGACTTCAAAATCAAGGTTCTCATTTTCATGCTGTTCTGTGATGTTTCTGGGTGATCTAGATAAAGTATCAGCAAGATAAAGAAGTTTGCCTTTTTTGTAGGCAAGACTGAAATTATACTTTTGCAATTTCAGCATCATACATTGCAGTCGGGCTGGAGCTGAATGCACAGGCTTTCTCAAGATTGTGACTAGAGGTCGGTGGTCTGTTTCGAGCTGGATAGGTCTACCATAACATAATTATGAAACTTCGAACATGCAAACACAATTGGCAAAAGGATCCTCTTGTACAATGACTGCACCAAGACCAGATTTCGAAGCATCACATGAAACAGTAACTGGTTTGTCAACATCATAGTATCTGAGAGTTTGTAGACTAGCAATTCTCTGTTTCAGGACATCAAATGCTCTTTGGTGTTGCTCTAACCAAGACCAGGATACATCTTTATGTGTCAGGTCTCTGAGTGGTGCTGATAATTGGTTGAGAGTTATTGAGCCATTCTTCTACAGAGAGGAAGGAGGCCTGAGTTTTCACTTGTAGTTCTTGGAGAGAAAGTGAGGAACAGATTAGTGTAGAGTCATCAGAGTATTGGATGACTGAAGCATGAGGAGTTGAAGTGTGGAGATTGTTTGTAAAGATAGAGAAAAGTAAGGAACCAAGTATGGAGCTCTACCATTCTTCTTCAACTCTACCAGTTTCTTCTTCTTTAGGTGCTAGAGTCCTGAGTATTTCCTTGAAATGTTGTGCTTTCTCTCCAGTCAGCTTTCAGGTCTTAAGCCCGGTCTCTATTGACATTAGAGCCTTCTCTGACCACTGCTTGCAGCTAATTGTGGCAACCAGTAGTTTATGCTGTGGGCTGACTGTTTCACTGGGATAACTTTGCAATCTCTGAGTCTAAGCCAATGCCCTTTCCTTACTCAGAAGAAATCTACCCGAGTTGAATGTTGGCCACTTTTGTATGTGATCTTATTACTGCCTGTCTTTCTGAAACATGAGCTGGCTACCATCATACCATTTACCAGACTGAAGTCTGGAATGGCCTCTCCTTTTTTATTCCTGCTGCTCAACACAAGTGGATCCAGGCAGTCCTCATATCCTGTTCTTTCTGCCCTGATATGTGCGTTCAGATCACCCATTATCAATTCCTGTTCTCCTGCTTCATCTATTAGGTCCTCCACACCTCGATGGTCCTCCAATAAAGCAAGTAACCAAATCTCGGGCATGAAACAAGTTTATTGCAGCAATAAAGGTTCTCTCATTAATGCTACACTTGTGTAATATGTTTTTGTCCTTAACTTCTGTGCCCGAGATTTGGTTACTTGCTTTATTGGAGGACCATCGAGGTGTGGAGGATTTGTTATTTGGTTGTTATTGCACCTTTTTTCTTCTTTTTGTGGTGATCTATTAGGTCCTGCAACTGCTGTCTGAATGTACTGCTTTACTCACTATTACAACCCTGTTGTGGTGCATAGACTGAGATTATGAATACTGCTGTATCATGACACTGAGTCTAGTTACCATGAATCTGTGACTAATTCTGATGACATCCCTCAGGATCTTCTGAAGCCTCTCCCTCACAACAATTCCCACACCATTTCTAGCCTGTCCTCCTCCAGAGTAGTTCTTTGCTGCACTGCCCTTCTACCTTGCTCCTGGATACATAGGATCTCCAGCATTCTCCTTGCCATCATGTCATCGACTTCCAACACTCATCCTGTCAGTCTTAGTTTTGACAGATTGATTCATTTTACGTCCAGCTTTTTCTCAACAGAGTTATCCTGGGTAACCCAAGCTGGGAAACTGGACACTAGCAGGACAGTAGCTAATTGATCTAGGGCTACTGATCTTTATGGAGGGCACACACTGGCCAATAGGGTCACATACACCCCTTCTGCCATTAACACGGGTCCCTGGCATTGGTCAGAGTAAGCTGGAATACCCATACTATTTTTGGTGACATTAGTCAATTCAACCAAATCAGCTAGAGACATATTTTTACACCATTGAGTGGCTAGCCCTGCTATCTGTGATCCATGTTCTTCTATCTTGAGGATTGGTCTGCACAACCTTTTCCCTTATCGGGCACCATCTAGGTTCCATGCTGCTGCTGCCCACAGCTCAGTTCTTATGTGAGTTTGAGATGGAAATACTCAGCATGTTCTTTGGAGGTGGGAAAAAATCCACAGAGACGCAGGGAGATCATGCAAACTCCATACAGGCATTGACTGGAGGTCAGGATCAAACCTTGTACCTTGTGCATGGGAGGCAAAGATCTAAACCATTATGCCAACTGCTGTCTCTAAATATATACATTTATATACATTAAAAAACATTTGCAGCTTCTGTAGGCCATTGAACCTATGGCAGCACTGTTGGCTGGATCGGCCGGTTGATCCCTGTCAGGGATAACAGCTGCTCATTCAACTCCTGCCAGATATCTATCTTTTTCCTCTCACTGCCTCTTATGCAAGCCTGGATCTTATTCAGGTATGACTCACTAAGAAGATACACCACAATTTTGGTCTCCTTATCTGACCAGCTTGGAGTACAGCCTCACGCCTTTACAAGTACTGCCATCATTTAAAGTTCCAGAACCAGAATGAAGACTATATGGGCAGAGCTGTGGTTCACAAGTATAGAACCACTTGCTCTGGCATATGACATTACCTTAATCAGACCTAAATAACCAGTAGAAGCATAAGACCAGGTATTATTATTTTTGACGAATTTGGTTTGACCAAAAATTCTTTGTCACTTACATGTTTTTTTTTTAAAGAAAACATTCACATTTGATTTATTTAATGGATAAAAGTCATTATGCAATCATCTTTTTTTTTTGTATTACTTAAAATTGCTACTGCTGCTGTGCATTGCCTTAGCTACCTTTTTGGAGTATTTGTACCCCCAAATTTATGGATACAAACTCCACAGTTGCAACATCTTGAAGAAGGGAGAAATGTCACAGAACAAGTGAATCATTGCCAGTGTACTCTTAACCACACTAAAAATGATTTCCTAAGGGAAACACTGATCAGTGTTTCATCTTTGTTTCTTCAGGCTACTGATATTTGAGGAATTTCACCTCTACCATTTGTAGGGGATCCTATAAAACCCATTTACTAAAGTTTACTAGAAGTAACTGATTCCAGCTTCACCATCAGACAGATAGTGATTATCATTAATAAGAAGTGGACTTGTTTGAAAATGACTTTTCCCGCTGTTTATAAATGAATTCATTGGGTGTACTATTTTCTTGCAAGCCTTTTTATATGAACTATATCTGAAATATTTTCAGTCAAGATGTGTAGATGAAATAAAATGCATGAGCATGGTTTGAAATGTGGGCTTTGTTTTATAAAATATACTGCCATTGATAGCTGTCTTTTACATGGATGTAATATCACATAAATACAGTAAATAAATAGCAATAAAACCACATTTTTTTTGTTAAGTTTGAAATGTTTATGCTTATATGATATTTTGAGAACAGTGCATATGTTTATGAGGTATTAAGATGCCAGAATGCAGATTAACTTTTTTATTTTATTAATAGTCTTGTGAGCATTGTTACAGCTCTAGTAATGGTGATAAATATTCCTTTCATAGGTTCATAGGTTCATAGGTTTATACTAGGCTATCTGCCCTAAGGCATTTATAAGCCTAGCCCAAATTTTTGTGGCTTACACCACCCCTTATATGAAAAAATACTGTGCCCATTAGTTTGTTGTGCCTCTGTCCAGCAGTGACACAGAGATGATTCCCGGGGTAAACCTACGATCTCCCATCCACAGCTAAGCTACATGTCAATTCTGTCTAAAGGGACAAGCATACAGCTTATCAGTGTAAAAACATTGATTTTTTTCACGATCACTGTTGCCCATAGAAAATCACTCGTGTTTTCAGTCTGTGTGTGTGTGTGTGTGTGTGTGTGTGTGTGTGTGTGTGTGTGTGTGTAGAATATATATATGTATATATATATATATATATGTATATATATATATATATATATATATATATATATATATATATATATATATATATATATATATATATATATATATATATATATATACTTCTCAGAAGTACAGGCAAGCATGGAAGGGCTGTGGCTGACTATGTTTGCGGACGACTGCAAACTGGGTGCTATAATAGAGTCTCCGGCCAACATGGAGATCCTCCAGAGGGGCCTAAATGAGACTGATGCATGGTGTCAAAGCCATGGTCTCAAGCTAAATGCAAAAAAATGCGTAGTAATCCCCTTTGGAAAAAACAGAGTACCCGCACACTACAACATAGGAGATAATCCCCTGAAATCTGAAGAAGAAATAAGGGATCTAGGGTCCCAAGTAGATAGTCAGCTTTCCTTTGATAACCATGTTGCCAAAGTGGTTAAAAAATCCTTCTATGTGACCCATCTGATCAGGAAAGGGTTCGCATCAAGATCTAAGGATGTAATGGTGCCCCTCTACTCTTCCCTCATCAGACCCATTATTCAGTACAATGCACCAATTGGAATGTACCTGGCTAGACATCTCCAGCAGCTGGAGAGACCACAGAGGTACCTAACCAAGAAGATTACTGGCCTCAAACAGTTGCCCTATGCAGCACGATTGAAAAAGCTAAGACTGTTCTCTGTTGCATACCACTTTCTCAGAGGCGATCTCTGTCTAACGTACAGAGCCATGTCCAACCCAGAATTGTTGAACATGCTCTATCTTAGCAAAACCAAATCTACTCGAGCTACACGCTCTAGGGATATAAACCTCAACACAACAATGAATAGAACATGCTGGAGGGATAGATTCCCTTCGCAGAGACTTCCCTTACTATGGAACAGGGTCCTGATCTACATGAGACAGAGCCCCTCACTATCACTCTTCAAGAGGAACCTTGATGAGTGGATGGGTAACAGAAAGTTCACACCGGGGATCACACCAACAGCACTACTAGATAGGGGCCAAGGGTACTAGCTGCTAGTACAAGGGTCTAGGGAACTACTAAAGGGGTGGTGAATACCGCAGGGCTAATATATGCCTTCGGGCAGATAGCCCAGTACCAACCTATGAACCTATCTATATATATATATATATATATATATATATATATATATATATATATATATATATATATATAAATATATATATATACATACATATATATATATATATATATATATATATATATATATATATATTTTTTTTTTTTTTGGGGGGGGGTTCTTGCTCTGTACAAAAAATGCTGTTTTAAAAAAAGTTGAGTGGAAGGTCCAACAAGTTGTTTTATCTGGTTAAGTTTTAACTGTATGATGTGCAGGGACCACTGGATCCCTTTCCAGATTTACTGAATTTATTGATGAAGTTAGATCTTTTTAAGGATTAATATATAATGAAATAATTGAAGTGTGGGTGGGTCTAGTATCTGATGATATATTATTACAAATAAGAAAGTGCTCCTCTTTTGACCATTTGCTATCATTTCTGAAGTCTGGGGTTCTGGTTTTTAATGGTTGGATGCTGAGTGGTACAGTGTGAAATTCCATTCAATTGGCTGTCCATTGAACAGATAGTGATCTTTTTACAGTAGAAATGAATATTTTACCATCTCTAAGAAGAAACTGTTTAACTAGTCAGTTTAATTTGAGGGTTATTTATAGTAAGTAAATGCTGCATGCATTCATATTAATCTCTAAGACAGTTTGCAACTTAAATATTAATCCTCACCAGTAACATTCTCTGTAAGGGATGGGAGGGTGGCCAAATGGTTAAGGTGTTTGCCTTACAAGCACAAAGTGCAGGGTTTGAGTCTCACAATGGATAATTGACTAGGCTTAAAATGGCTCGCAAGGGCAGTTAGCTTAGTACTAACCTATGAACTGCTGACTCTCTTCAGCTTTTCCTGCAGACTGTAGACTTTAACTGATCAACAGCTTGTTACAGGGAGGGCCTGCTGCTAGTGCATAGTCTAACTTTCTTTTCTTCAGTGATTTATTATAAGCAGGATCTGCTGTTAGCATGTAACATGTCTAGCTTTCTTGTAGATTCTTAAATTAAGAACAGTTTATTACTAGAGGGGAACTGATGTTACAGTGTACCTGGTTAGATTATCTTGCAGGCTCTTTAAGCTTTCTCTGTTTTAATCTTTACGAAATCAGCTACTTTAAGTACTTTAAGTACCTGCTAGCTTGTTTTTTCTGAATTGGAAATAAAAGTGGTGTCTCTCCCCAGAAATATAAACATTAAAATCAGCAGTGTACATTTTTATTTTCATCTGAGGTAGTCTTATCCCTGTGCAGTTAGTTCACCTGCTTAGAAGCATTTATTTAAATGGTGCTATTTTACATTATGATGTGGGCCTAGTGTTTTATACCCATTGGCTCACAGAAGGATAGCTAATCTCATGGTTGAAAGGAGTGTATTTAAGTAATCTTGACCCTGCTAGGAAGACGTCCATCTTTCAGATAATACACAGTGCACTGACCTGTTCAATGAAACACTTAGTTGTATCCTTGAACAGCTTTGAAATATTGTTTTTTGTGTATTGTTACATTGCCTTACTCTCTATAGGTTGTGTTTTTTTATTTATCATTAGAGTGTCTTGCACTATACTTTTGTGTTTTTTGTGTAGAATTACATTGCTTTACACTGTATACTTTGTGTTTTTTGTGCATCATTATATTGCCTTACAATATATACTTTGTGTTTTTGTGTCTCATTACATTACTTTACACTCTATACTTTGTGTTTTTTTGTTTATCATTAGATTGCCTTATACTATACTTTTGTCTTTTTTGTGGATAATTACATTATCTTACACTGCATACTTTGTGTTTTTTTTGTGTATCATTATATTGTCTTACACTCTATACTTTGTGTTTTGTTGTTTATCCTTAGATTGCCTTACATTATACTTTTGTCTTTTTGTGTATAATTACACTACCTTACACTGCATACTTTGTGTTTTTTGTGTATAATTATATTGCCTTATACTGTATACTTTATGGGGCTTTTTTGAGTACCATTACATTGGCTTACACTCTATACTTTGTATTTTTTTGTGTATCATCACAGTGCCTTACACTGCATACTTTGCAGACACCTACCGCTTTGCTAGCTTCACTAGTCAATCTTAGTTTGAATGGTAGTCGGGGCATAGTCCCTCTGTGCTAAGGAAGTTTGTTTTAAGTCATTTTTGTAGTGAGTTGTTGTCAGCCATATGTTGGGTGTTTTTTCAGACTATTTGTTTACTTCCTTAGAAGATACTATGGAAAGGGTGAAGGTGGTGCTAAAATCCTCAAGATATGTTTTGAGGTATTGAATACTCTTGATAGAGAATGAAGCAAATAGCCTGGTTGGTAGTTTGAAATGATAGCAAACAGTTCAGATATGATAAGGTGACTGGGAAAATCTTGACATTTTATTCTATCTTTGGTAGGAGAAGAACATTAATCCCTTTTATCAAATTATAAACTTCTTTTCAGTATTCTTTGGGTATAGTTAGGAATATTATGATATGTGGTTTGTCACAAAATGAAACTCATCTCAAGGAAGAGTAACGGATACTAAAGGACATCTATAATGGTTTCCACTCTGAATGTTTTTTTTTTTAAACAGTGTTCAAAGTTATGTTTAATACATGTAGTATGAAGTGAGGTAAGGATTGTTTAAAGCACATAGAGTAATGTCCAGTAATGGTTGAAGAATGTTTAGCAGCCTTTCTAGGGTTGTGTTAGATTATATGTGATACAGTCTATATTAGACAGGTATGCTAATAGGGAGAGCTCAAGATTATGCCTACAGGTTCTGAATGCTGAGATAGACGTGTAGATTACTTTCAACTTTGGAGTAAAATTAGTGGGCAATGGTGCTGTAGTCAAAGTAATAGGGCTGAATTATTAGAGTGGAGATCCTGTATGAGGAGCTGGTAAGTATC
The DNA here is from genome assembly GCF_019279795.1 of Protopterus annectens. Taxonomy (NCBI): domain Eukaryota; kingdom Metazoa; phylum Chordata; order Ceratodontiformes; family Protopteridae; genus Protopterus; species Protopterus annectens. Next base: position 839,644,983 of record NC_056746.1, read on the forward strand.
AGTTTAGTAGTATGTAGTTATTGCTCAAATGGTTGGATTTGGTACGGTTAGTAATAATATGATGCAAGGATGTGAAAGATGCTAAAACCACAAAATACCAATATGACTTGTACCTTATTGAAGAATAACTGAAGAACTTGTATACAGCTAAAAAAGACAGAAAAGGTCATTTTGTGCCTTTACTGACAGGAAAAAAAAATGAAATTCTGTCATAGGTGTTACAAGACAGCTGACATGTGCGATGCATACCTCTGCTACATATTGGCAGACAGTATTAATAAGTGTGTCCTGAAGAGAGGTATAGATTATGCTATTAATGACCATTAGTACTTTTGCACATCAGTCACATGCGCTAAGCACTGAACTACAACTGTATCTGGTGAAATTGCCGGAGTGGGGCAATGTACTGTAGACCCTACTATTCACCATGATTCTGCAGATAGAATGCTACCTAATAGCAATGCAGCATGCTGCATTTATATGACTAAGTCAACAGAAAAAGAAATAAAGAATAAATAATTTTTACTATCCTAGATATAGACAGAGAAAAACTTAGCTGCATAGGCAAAGAATAACAGAAACAGGACTGTGCATTTTTAAAAGATATTTAAAACAATCCAAATTTGAAAACTATGTGGGTACTTTTAGCTGAAATCTGTCACTACCATCTCCTGAACATCCTCATTCAAAATGGTATGATGGCATTATATTACCAGTATAATGAACAACATCAAATACAAATAACTTCTTTCGGCTTTTCCCAGTTAGGGGTTGCCACAGCAGAACAATTGTTTTAATTTTAGAAATTATTCACCAGGTGGGGAGAAACTTTTAACAACATAACTATTTACCCAGTGGTTTGTAGCAGTGTCAAAATGAGTACCTTCTGACATTACACATTTTCCAAGTGCAGTAACAGACATTATAGTGGATGGTATCAGGACCATACAGCTATGGTTAACAGGCCTTCTGCCCACAGAGTTGTTCTCCTTGATGAAATTGTACTAGGCATGACCAATACATCCCACATATCAGATGCCATTTATTATGTATTGGATAATATTAAACCATATTTACAAATAAAATAAAGATTATATTTTTCCATACTTAGTGTTGGCTTCCTCAATAATATTTGGGTATATGTTGTTGTTGTTTGTGTTTGTCTTTTGGCTTTTCCCGGTTAGGTGTCGCCACAGCAGAACTCCGGTCCGCTAATGATTGGCAGTGGATTTTTACGGTGATGAGTTGTCAGCCCGACGCCCAACCTTCAAAGAAGGCACACCCATTCATGCACGCACCTACCTGCCTGTTATAAAATGAGGTACAGTGAGGTGAAGATGCGGAAGAAATGAATACAGAGAGCTTCTAAATATTGCAAGACAGCTTTTTTTCTTTTTAAATTTGGGTGCTAATGGGCCATACACTTCTCAGAAACATCAATAAATTAGGACTTTTTTACCATGCACGCTTTTGTGCATGAATGCACAGGTATATACACACACAAACACACACGTGTATGATTTTATTTTGAATGCTTGAACTTACTTAACGTTGAACAAAATGATCAGGCAAAATAAGACTGAACATATACTGCATAACATCGAATGACTTAAACACTGAACAAGTGAAACACAAAAAAAAGGAAAACAAGTTCCTTTCCTGATGTTTACACCAAATTTCCCCCATAACACTAGCCTCTAATTTGTCTGACTAGTGGCAGTGTTACAGGAATCCTCCCCCTTTCACCTCAATAATACATGCTAACCCTAACCCTGCCCCTGCTCCAACACTAACCCCACACTGCACCTTAAAAAATTCCCATAAGACTGACACTACACAAGATACTCATAAACACAAACAAGCACCAACACACACTACAAACATGAGATCTTACTCCTTACCTAACCCTGACTCTAAAGCTAAAATGCACACACTCTCATGCAAACACACAACACCTATAACGCTAACACCTGAATAGACACGGACATACTGTAACCTCCACCCAATCCACACTCACCACTGTCAAAAAAATGGTAATTTGAGTTACCTGGGTTGTGCCTGCAAATGGTCTGTAGTCATCCATGTACTACCCCGGTAAACAAACTTAAATAAATAAATAAATAACTGTTGAATCTTCAACTATCTGAACATTTGACAGTCTTGACCCACCCCTAGTGTTTGTTGACCAAAACAACACACACACACACACACACACACACACACACACACACACACACACACACACACACACACACACACACACACACACACATGGAACACAGTGTAGCAGGACGTACAATTGCTACTGAACAGGCTATCTTTTGAGGCCTTAGGGTTCTTCTATATCCTAAAGATATGATTAAGTGTGACCTGGATGAGTGTTCTGCTAAAGTTTGTTAATATATATATATATATATATATATATATATATATATATATATATATATATATATATAAATAGATAACTACTCCTGAATAGCATTCCATTGGCACAAACTATAAGCAAAAAAAAAAACAATGAAAACATAATTTTTTTGCAGGGGGCAAGCCTCCAGAGTTCCCCATCACTTCCTGTTACTTATAACAAATCCATGATGGTACAACAGTAAGGAAAGGCATAGTCCCGATCCCCTCTGTATCTTACTCATTCAAGATTACAGTCAAACAGCTGTTAAGTTAAATAAAACATGATAATGTCAAATGCTCCCATACACACCCGTACACACACAAACACACACACACACACACACACACACACACACACACACACACACACACACACACACACACACACACACACACACACACACACGCTCTGATCTACATCCTCCCTCTTTGAGAAATAGTCCATATACTAAATTACAGTATTCAATGACATACAGTTTAAATAAATGATCTTTTGACATGCAATCATACAAAATTAGACACATATAAAACAATCATGTCCAGGTTGCCGTGTATTTTACACTACGTCTTGAAATGTGACCTGATCATGTAACATGAAAGTCAGAATTGGATCTAGCAACGAGGACTGTCTTCAAGGAATGTTCAACTTTGGGGACAACTGGGACATCATCAGGAATGGGAATGGATACCGAGACATGTTCTTCAGTATGAACATTGTCAGGGTTGCTCTGAGATCTAGAGTTTGTATCACAGGTACAATGCTGCAATATCATTTCTGATACAGGAAGAAGATGTCTCCCGTTTCTCCTGTATGCTATACCTTCAGATTCCACTAAGTAGGATCTCGGCTCGGCACATGTACCTCTCACTTGACTAATCTGATCAAAGCCTTTCACCATTTGCATCCTCACTGTCTCCCCTTCTTGTAATGGACGAAGAAATCTGCTTGTTTTATCATAGCTGGACTTCTGAGAGGAATGCTTCTTAAAAAGTTGGACTTTGATTGCTCTGTTGTTTTTAGCATTAGGCACCAACAAACTAGAAATGATAGGCAAGGTTGTTCTGGTTTGCCTAGATAGAAGTCTCTGAGCAGGCGAGCCAAGTAGGTTGTCATGGGGTATATTTCTGAGATTAAGTAAATTCAAGAAAACATCAGTATTGTCACACTTTGACCTCTCTAGTAATTGCTTTGCACTCTGTACTGTACATTCAGCAAGGCCGTTTGACTGTGGGTATTCAGGACTACTAGTAACATGTATAAAGTCCTACTCTTTTGCAAATCTCTGAAACAATTGACTAGTCAACTGAGAACCATTGTCAGAAATAACTTTGTGTAGACTACCATGGACTGAGAAATTATATTTCATCTTAGTAACAACAGCACCGGATGTTGGTTAGGTAGCAAATCGATTTCAAATCAGTTTGAATAAAAGTCTACCAACACTGAGTAATGCTGATTATTCCACTCAAATATGTCAATTGCTACTGTTGACCAAGGTAGTTCAGGAATTTGGCTTAGTTGAAGTGGCTCGTTTTGCAAATGCGGCTTAGTACTGTTGCACACTGAACAAGAAGAAAGCACTTTATCAATGTCTTTCGATAGAGAAGGCCAAAATACTGCTCTTCTCACCCTTATTTTGGTAGAATTGGAACGTAGATAGCCAAGATGCAAAATCTGAATGTATTCACATGGTAAGGAAGTAGGAACCACAACTTTTGGACCTTTGAAAATGATACCATCTTCCATCAGCATCTCATCTCTGTATGGAAAGTAAGGTTACACTTCTGGAGGTACACAGGACTGCAGTGATGGCTAACCTACATTGATGAAGTAGTTGAGCTTTTGCAAAACTGGATCAGTCTTTGTATGATATTTCAGCTCAACAAGTCTTGTGGTAGAAAGTTATGCACTTCCATGACATCAAAGTCGGAATTCTCTACAGCTAACCATTCAGTGGTATTTCTGGGCAATCTGGATAAGGTATCAGACAGATAAAGACGTTTATCTTTTGTATAGACCATTTTGAAATTATACTTTTGCAATTTGAGCATCATTCTTTGTAGTTTGAAAAGCATTCTGGATTGCTCTCCCACACAACATAAGACAAATCTCTCAAAAACTACTGTTTAAACATGAATTTAAACAATACTTACTAAAGACATGGTCCTGTCCATGTCAAACCCCCACATGAAAACTTAGCACTAATTCATCACTCACTAACTTACAGCTTATTACCCCGTTTCCTCCTCTGTCTGTCCTTAATATCTATTTCAGCTTTCCAGGTATTGAAACATAATTGTATGACAACACCTAGTATACTTTCCTAATACTTTGAATGCATTCACATTTATTGTACTGTTTTTGTAATTGCTACATTGCTTTATTTCCCTACTCCTATATTTAGTGATGTGATATGGAGCTTATGCATCATATGTTATGTATTCTGTACAATATATACGTTTTGTAATAATGTTTAACTTGTACAAGTCTGTAAAATATCTGGAGCTTTTCTCCTTGGGTCCCCACTGAAAATGGGCCTCTAGCTCAGTTGGACTAACCCGGTTAACAAATGTCAGATAAAAATAATAGTCTTGCTGGAGCTGAATGCATACACTTTTTTAAAATAGTGACTAGAGGTTGATGGTCAGTTTTAATTTGGATAGTTCGGCCATAAATATAATCATGGAACTTTGAACATGCGGACACAATTGCCAAAGGTTCCTTCTCAATTTGAGCATACTGCATCTCAGTTTGGGTAAGAGGTCTAGATCCATAGGCAACAAGTCTGCCCTCTTGAAGAATAACTGCACCAAGACTGAACTTTGAAGCATCACAGGAAAGAACTACTGGCTTGTGGACATCATCAGAGGCGTGTCCATGTTCATTAAGGATATCCACACCTCTAAGCTAGTTGCTCAGCATAATGCATCCAGGATTATCCAAATTCAACTAACTCTGGGCAAGACTGCAATCCAGATTGTAGCTTGCTACAGACCCCCCACCATGCCCCAGGATTCCCACTCCTCTTTTCTTGATACACTGGAAAATATTAGGGTACAGCCCAACACCGTAATAATGGGTGATTTCAACTACCCCACCATTAACTGGGAAAACTACATGTGTACCAACTCTTTTGCTCAACATTTTATGGAATTCATAAATTTCAATGCCTTGGATCAATGTATCCACATTCCCCCACCAGGGGCAGCAATATCCTAGACCTGGTCATCACCAACATGGGTGACTGGTGTTCCACACCAGAGGTCAGTTCCTCGTTGGTCAGATCCGACCACAAGCTAATCACCCTAGACATCCACATCCTGCCCCCACCTCCCATTAGGGAAACAACCATAAAAAATTTCTCCAAAGCCAACTTCACACTTCTTAAGACTGAAGTGGCAAACTTCACGACACCCATGCAGATGGACAATAGAGGTATGACTGCTGAATCCTACACAAATGCACTTTATAAGCACTAACACAAGTGCATGGATCGTGCTATCCCTAACAGAACCAAGATGCTAGCCTCCAAAAAAAGGAAGCCAATCTGGTGATCTTCTGCCATAAACAAACTCTACAACAGAAGAAAGAAACTGTTGCAAAAAAGAGGAAAATCCCATGATTGGAGTTACTCCCTGGTCAGCCTCAGTAAGAAGCTAAGATCCCTCATAAAATTCCTCCAAAGCTAGTTATGAAAACAAAATCACCACTGATTCTAAAGACAACCACAAAGCATTCTATAGCTATGTCAAGATTCTCAATGGCAACACTCAGACCTGCTCTGCGTTGCAGCACAATGGCACTAAATATACAGAACCAACTGATATTGCCAACATCCTGGCAGATAGGTTCAGTGCTAACTTTACCCCTCTCACCCCATAAAGGGCCCATCTCTATACCAGAAGAATGCAAAGTTCCTGTAATCATGGCTGCACAGGTAAAAACCTCACTCTCCAAAGCCAAGAACACAGCATCCATGGGACCTGACAACATCCCAGGCTGCCTTCTACATGAACTACAGAATGAACTGGCACCCCACCCAAGTACCATGTTCAGTCATAGCCTCACCTCAGGCTTTGTGCCCATTGAATGGTGCACCATGATGGTTATCCCACTCCACAAAGGGGGAGCCACGACAGGCCCCAGGAACTACCGCCCCATTAGCCTGACGAGCCTGGTCTGCAAGGCCATGGAACGTATCATCATGGAACTCATAAACTAAGACATTGCAGATCTCCAAACTCTGGACCCCACACAGTTCGGGGTTGTAAAAGGCAGATCATGTCTCCTAAACCTTTGAAGCAGTCACCAAAGCCATAGATGAGGGTAAGGTGGTACACACAGCCTATCTAGATCTTGCCAAGGCGTTCAACACCATCCCCCACTCTGGAATTATAGATAAACTCACTAAACTAGGTATAAATCCCTATATCACAAGATGGGTTGCCAATTGGCTTACTAACAGAACCCACACTGTGAAAGTAGCAGACTCCAAATCAGACTTCAGACCAGTGACAAGTGGAGTACCACAGGGTTCAGTCCTGGGTCCTCTCCTGTTTGGTATCTACTTCTCTGAAGTACAGGCTAACACAGAAGGTCTTTGCAGTCATCTGTGAGTTAGTCAACCTAGGAACCATAATCAAAACTCCTAACGATGTAGACATCCTACAAAAGAGCCTCATTGAGACAGATGCCTGGTATCAAAGCCATGGCTCAAGCTCAATGCCAAAAAGTGCATTGTCATCCCCTTTATTAAAAACTCTGTACCCATGAACTACCACATAGGCGGTAGTCTACTTAACACCAATAGTGTGATAAGAGACCTTGGGACACAGGTGGACAGTAGTCTCTCCTTTGATAATCACATCACCACAGTGGTCAAAGTCCTTCTACATGGTACACCTCATCACAAAAGGTTTCACATCCAGAAAAAAGGAGGTCATTGTTCCCCTCTACTCATCACTCATTGTACCCATTATAGAGTATAATGCCCCTTTTGGTATGTACCTCATAAGACATCTACAACAACTGGAAAGGCCGCAGAAATACCTCACAAAGAGGAGTACTGGCCTCAAACAGATGCCCTATGCAGACCGTCTCAAAAAACTCCAGCTTTACTCCGTCGCATATTCCCTACTCAGAGGCGAACTCTGCCTAACATACAAAGCTATGTCAAACCCAGAACCGTTGGACATGCTTCACTTAAAGAAATCCCAATCCCTCCGAGCTGCACGCTCTAGGGACCTAAACCTTGTCACCACAATAAACAGAACATGCTGGAGGGACAGATTCCTGTCCCAGAGACTTCCCATACTCTGGAACAGGCTACCTATCTATGTCAAACAGAGCTCCTCATTAGCACTCTTCAAGAAAAATATTGATGATTGGATGGGAAATAGGAAATTCACCCCGGGGATCACTTCTGTGGCTCTGCTTGACAGGGGCACAGGAAAATAATTTTCTTGGGTGGCGAAAGCCAGAGTACCTTTTTGGCTAGGCTTGGCCCTAGGACCAATAGCCTACCTATGAACCTATGAACCTATATAGATGGATTAGCAATTTGCTGTTTGAGCTATTCTCTCTGGTGTTGTTCTAACCATGACCATACAACATTTTTGTGTGTCAGCTCACTTAAAGGTGCTGATAACTCACAAAAGTTAGGGATAAATATGCCCAAATAGTTAACCATACCAAGAAAATGCTGTAGAGGTTGGACATTGTCTGGAGCTGGTGTCTCAAGAATGGCTGCTTGTTTAGAAAGATCTGGTCATAAGCCTGTACTGGTAAATAAATTACCTACATAAGTAACTTCTGGTAGTCTGAATTTACATTTCAGAGGATTGAGCTATAAATTCACTTCACACACTCTGTCCAGAACTTTCCTGAGGTTTCTGTAATGCTCTGCTTCACCATTAATTCCAACCAGTAAATCATCAACTATTATTGCACACGGGTAGCCTGAAAAAAAAATTGCTCCATTGCACACTGAAAGACTTCACTGGCAGAATTTATTCCAAAAGGCATCCTGAGGAATCTGTATCTACCAAATGGGGTACTGAATGTAGTCAGTAGTGAAGATTTGTGATCAAGCATTACTTGCTAAAATTAACTCTTTGCATCTAAGGTAGAAAAAAAACAGTGGCATTTGGTATGAGGGTTGCAATTTCCTCGACTGTACACATACAATGATATGGACTTTTTAATGCCTTGTTCAAGTCTCTTGGGTCAATGCATATTCTGATCTCATCTGAATTTTTCTTATGAGTAGCCACCATGGCAGACACCTGCTCAGTTGGTTCTGTGACTGGACAAATCACACCTTGCTGCACCATTTTGAGTAACTGGACCTTGACCTTGTCCTGCATAACTATTTGAATTCTTCTTGCTGGTCTGACCACTGGGTCTACTTTCATGGAGTACACAAATGGAAGTTTGCCTAGCTTGTCGAAAACATCAGCATACTCTGAGGAGATAACATCAAGTGAAACTGGAACTGGGACATGCTTACATGATGCACTTCTTTGGTAAAAGAAAACAGTTTCATTCTTAAACTGTCTCTGAGACCTAATAATGACTGCACATGTGTTCGGACTAAATAAAATTGCAAGCTGTAATGGTTCCCAACCGAATAGCATGAAAGGACTACTGAGCCTTTGGTTTGAATCTCTTCACCTCCATAAAAAACAGGCTTTGCACAATTGGCCAAATTAAGTTGCTCACCAGCTCTCACTTTAGCAAATGTTTCTGCTGACATTACATTACACTTTGAACTAGTGTCTACTTTGAGCTCTGTGGGTATACCACTGATCAGGACAGTACAAAATAATTCATTCTTTGCCAACAAATGTACTGCATTAACCTTTTCACTGACCACTGATACACCATCTACATAAAAAGTAGGGTTGTAGCTCTCCACATGGTCAGCATGCTTTCTTGAGTGAACTTTCTTAATAACTGAATGAGGCTTGCTTGATTTACAAAACTTTTGAAAATAGTTCCATCTTTTCACACTTGTGGCACTGCTGACTGAATGCTAAGCACTTCTCTGTTTTAGACTCATGGTTGGAACCACAATTATGATAGTTAACAATAAGACTTGACTTGGGTTTTGCTGATTCACCCTTATACTGCACTGAGCATCCCTTTGTACTGAGCTAGTCTTGGAACATGCTAGAAAGCTACAGCTCCTCCCAGTAAACCCCACAGGGATGGCAGCTGCTATGTGCTTAGGCCTGTTTCTGCTTGCCACATATTACATGCTGTCTGTGCTTGCTCTAGAGGTTGCTGAAACCATGCTCTTATCACTTGCAAGCATACTTGTGTGTCTTTCTGTGAGCTCATGGATTTAACAAATCTCTGTAGCTTTGTTTAATATTAAATCACTGTCACGAAGCAGAATCTTTCTCACTGCACCACTATTAACACCACACACAAGCCTGTCCTTTATTAACTCATCTTTCAGGTCACCAAATCTGCATGTTTTGGCTTCGAGAAATAAGGCCGTTATATATGCTGCAAAAGTTTCACCTGGCGTTTGGTCTCTTGTACAAAATAAGTGCCTCTCTAATGTAACATTTGTTTAGGGTTTCACATTTCTCTAAATTTGAGTTTCAAGCACTCAGGGTCCTCCCTTGATTCAGCCGGTAGCACAATATGGAGGTTCCTCCTCTCCTGCATATACTGCTGGTGCATACACAAATGAATGCTGTCTTTCAATGGCCTCTGACCCAGCTATGTTAAGCAAAATGAATGCCCTTGTGCATACATCTTTTGTCAGAAAAGCTGCTTGTATGAAAATATTGTATTCCTGCTCAGATGCTCTCCAGTTCTTTGCTATATTATGATCAAACACACGTGGACTAGGTCTGCGAAATGCTTCTGCCATAGCAACACACAGTAGTGAAGGTGCTTGAAATTGTATACAAACACACACACAAATATATATATATGCCAGAACTTTATGCCAGTATTTGTAATTATGACCAATAGCACAACAAACTCTTTGAAATAACTGAACTTTGCCAAATAAGTCTCTGTAGCATAAGAATAGTCTGAAATCACTGTACTTTGTGAAACCACTCATCAGTGTAAGAAATACTCTGAAATGACTGTACTTTGCAAATTAACTGTACACAGCAGAAGAAGCTCAGAGTAAAAAACATTTCAAGATGAATTCCCTTTGCAGATAAACTGTCTACAGCACAAAACTCTTCAAAATGGCTGTACTTTTGCGAAATAACTCTGCACAGTGTAAGAAACACTCTGAAATGGTGGCACTCTGAGATTAAATGTACACAGCACAAGAACATTTAAAAAATGGCTGTACTTTGACTGTACTTTGCAATATAATGGTACTCTGCACACAGCAAACTCTTAGAAATAATTGCACCATAATAAAGCACATAACCTGCAAACATTTTGCGCACTCTGAGATACTTTGAACAACTCCAGTTATACTTTGAATGGTTTTGGTCAATGCAAAATAATAGTTTGTGCTCAAAACACAGCATTTTACTAAAAACATGCAGTTAACTTGCTCTGTAAGCTTATTTTGCCCTTTTATTGTACTCGTTATGCCCTTTTAATCTCTTATCATGTTCATTATACTTTTCTTGTGCTCGTTTTACTTTAAACATGCTTGTTATGCAAGCCAAAGGTAATTCTGAGCCCCATATGCATATCTCTGCTAGTTTTATCAAATGTCATGGTTTCAAAGATTTTGTTTAATTAATAATGCGTTTTGTGCCTTTTGTTTGATTAATAATATGTTGCTACTTGTTTGATTAATAATGCATTTTGTACCTTACAAATGCTCCTTTTCATTTTCTTTGCAAAATAAATCATTTGTACAGTTTTTTTACCTTCATTTCTGGCCCTTTTTTCTGTTTGTCTGAGCTCTGTTTCACTCAACTAGCTCAGTCTGCCTTCACCTTCAACTCTGCACCTCATGGCTTTAAGAAGTTGCTCTCTTAATCCCAGTTCTGACACCATGTCACTCGTTTGGTCAGGATAAAACAGACAAACATTCATGAGTTCAGTTCAAGCAGTTTTATTACACACAGACACATCAGGAATGAGGCTTTGTAAATTAAACTTAAATAAACTTATAAACAGACTGAATGCACACTCATACATGTTAACACTCTGTCTGTTCTCTCAAAATGGCACTGCTGCCTGCACGTGCTCACTATTTATATGCACGTGCTTACATCTGGAAATGTTTCTTAAAGGTACATACACACGCTCTGATCTAGACCTGGTACAGTGGGGAATGGGAAATTTAGATCTAATAACAATTGTCAATATTATACAATAGTAATTCAGGCTCAGGCAACAAAGGATGATACAACACTGTAATGCATAGTTATGTGGAGACCATTGATAATAGTATGTGGTATACATTAAGGTACATAGTGTCATAGAACAGCTAATTCTAAGTATTATACTGTTGTATATATTTGTAAAACATACAGTTATAAAGATGCAAATCATTATTATGAAGTTTCATACAACAAATTTAACTAAGGATTGATTGCATTGTGGTGCCAAGCTGATTGCCAGGATCATTGAAACAAGTGCTATACATTTGTCTTTTAGGTGATTGTTGAGCTGCAGTTGAAATTGATGGAAACTGCTTATTTTTCTAATATCTTGTGGTATGACATTTCATCAGTCTAGTGCATTTTTTGTAAAGGTATTCATTCCTGTTACTAAAATGTACATGTCTTTGCAAAAGTGCTCCTTCTTGACATAAAGGGCTTCTAAACGAATGTTTGATTTTCATGGGTGGACAACAGTTATCACTGAGTAGTTTGAAAGTGATTCATTTGATCATAGAACAAACTTTGCACTTACAAGGATGTAGTAGTGCTTTTTAAAGGTAAGGCACTGGCATTCTGCATAGTGAGAAAAGTGAATGAAATACAGTGTTTTGTTTTTGATCGTTAGAAGTTGTGCTGTGCTGTGAGATAAGTTTAAAGTAGATACATATTGTTCGACCAAAAGCACTATCACTGAGTGCTAAACAGTCCCATGTAGCACCCATGTGGCGGGACCCGCCTGATCCCTGAACTCCAAGATCACACAACAGTGAAGAAAAAAGAAAACTCTACTGCCAGTAAAAGCTGTTTGGATATCTTTATTTGATTGATAGCACTTACTAATAGTGGTGTCAATTGAATAACAGGCACCAATTTAAAGCAAATATTGACAATGCATATTCAAATCTGGTGATGAAAACCTGATTATTATGCTTTGCTGGTTTCAATAATAAGGTGGTGATAGATCTTATATGTGAATTGAAGTTGGTTTAACAATTTATTTGTTTCATTTTTCAGTGTGAATAGGAAAGACAATATACTGGTCTGCACTTAATTATAGGAATTTTTATTTGGGAGTAAAGGAATGGGATACCATGTTGGGTTTTTAATTGAGATATCTTATGCAGAGGACAGTTTTCTATGGGTTCCTGGTACAACTTATGTTGTTTTACAGAAGTTAGTTTATAGTTGGTTGAAATCTTTCTGGAGTGTCTTTTCAAATAGTAAAGTGGATTGTGGGCTTTAAAGATTACTGAAGAATACAGTTGATTTCAGGAAGACCCCAAGGCAGGTTGCTAAAAATAAACACTCAAACCAGGAAACAGGAAAAGAAACTCACAAGTAAAAACAGACAGCTCCTCAAGTGAAAAATGCCACCCCCCTCCCAAAAAATGAAGCAATACACAATGAGGGAAGTACTTCAAAACAGCGATGCCTGCATAAAATCCACACAGTTCTCTGCAAAGGATAAAAGTAAAGTTTATCAATCTGAGCGCTTTTGTCCCAAACCGGTAAAAATGGACTTCATCAGAGAAAAGTATAGTATTATACTATTTATATTATTTTATTTGATGTGCTCTTTGTAGTGGATGTTTCACTTTAAATTTCTGATTACCTGTTAATGTATCTGTCTCTGGACAGTTTGATGTAATTTGCTTACCGTGAATAACCTCACGACTGACTCAAACTATTTATCTACCAATGGGTATGCGTTTGTTATCTCTTAATACTGTGTTATCATAATCTGCCTAAATGCGTACTGCTTCTTCTGGTACTGAAATTATTCAGTATTAGATAAACTTATTTATTCTGCAGACAGTAGCATTTACACCTGGTAGTACTTTTATGATATTTTGCTTACAGCTGTTATACGGCACCGCCACGTGGTGTGCGACTGAGAACTGGTTTAAAACTGCGCGTGCCATTGCTACACGCGCTGTCTCAGTATTTACTACCTTATTTATATGCTGACCAAGCTCAATGTGCGGAGACTATGTTAATTTGGATTAAAGGCTGTTTTAATGTTTAATGTTTAAAGCTGTCCAATATTTAATACCAACTCAGTAAGCGGATACTACTGATTTTTGTTAAAGGCAGATTAATGTACTGTATTTAAGGCTGTTTACTGTTTAAGACCAGCTTAATGAGCGGACACTACTTATTTTTTTGTCAAAGGCTGGTTAATGTCTAATGTTTGAGGCTGTTAATGCCTACCGTTTAATACCAGGTTAATGAGCTGTGACTACTTTATCTGATTAAAGGCTGTTTTATATTTAATGCTATACTACACCTATGCGTAGTAACATCCGCACACTTCACGACATCATACCCATCATTTCCATGAGTTTGCTCAGCTTAATGAGCTTAAACCTTCTCTGAGTAGAAGCCTCTAATATCGTAGTACACCCACGTGGAGTACTATTAGCACATTTACCCTGGTGGCAACATATGCTATCCTCTATACCTTTTTACTGAGGACCAGTCTACCGGGTTCTAAAGTCAACCGGGTTCTTCGGCCTAAGTCCTGTTCCTTTTTCAAAATATTTAACTGTATCTCTGTCCAGCAATCTGCCCCTTTTATTAACAGACCCACATGCTCACAACTTCCACCTTCACCACGTAAATGCTGATTAGGCGACTCAGCTACTCAAAACGCCAATCAGGCTAGGGATTTGTCTAAGCGTTGCAGGTAACTGCATTATATCCAGACAGCTGAGTTCAGCTAGTTACTCACCTTAGAAACACTTTTCAGCTGCATCCACTGTTTTTATGTTTGAAGACTCAGCAACTCACATTTTTGACTTCTATTTTCTACTATTCTGTATCTCTCTGTAACCGTATCTCACCCTCCCAGCCTAGCTTTGTAGATCCTTTGTTGTAGTTTTTGTAGGTTACAATATGTTCAAATAGCTAGCCTCCTATCTCAAGTTGAAAGCATGCTCTAGTCATAGTTTGTACCACCTACCGTGTTTTTGATATTGTACCTCTTGAATACTATTGCATATAGTGCTTGTGAACTGATTAGTCTTCCTATTGCTTATCACCTTTGCAATGCTGTATGTGCCACCTGTATTATTTGTACTGCTGTTGAATGCTGATGCCTGTAAAGGACTTACTGCTGCTTAGACTGCCTAATGTTTCTATGTTACCTGTTATTTAGCAGTCATTATATTACTATGTTTTAAATGTCACTGCAAGCAATTGTCTGCTATTTAATGTACATACTAAGCTACTAACTCTGTATCTCTCAACCTCATTTTTATTCTCCTTTTTCTTCCCCTTGTTACCAGCTCCTCCTGACCTGCTCTTGACTTAATCCACTGCTTTCCTGGTGCCAAAAGAGCCCTATCCATCTCCAGTAGCTTCAACAACCAGCGTCCTTTTTTCTGAACCCTCCTTCAAGAATTGAAATAAGTATGTAATGGACTAAATCTACTTCTTAAAACCAGACCTCTATTTCAGTACCACTGCAGAGCCCTAAAGATAGCGCTGAACCTGAGCAGCCAGCTGCCTTACCCCTTCTTCCATATCTACCTATCTAACCTCCTCAACCTTTCACTCACCCTCACCCACTCTCCTATATTTTTCTTTATCTTCTCTTCTCTCTCTCCACTTACCTATACTTTCCAGCTCCCCTTTAGTTTCATCTACAACTCCTGTTCTGCCCACTAGAGGGCACTCCTCTTATATCCCTCTATCATTCCATCTCCCCTTTACCTGTACACTGTATATACTTATTATGCCTCTTGCCAGTTCCTAATCCTTCTCACCTATTGCCTTTCTACTCTATCCTGCCTTCCTGTTCTTTCTCCCTAGACGTACTCTCCATCCACCACCTTTCCACTCACCTACTGCCTTGCTACCTGCAGCTACCTATTTTTACTGATTGTCTACTGCTGAATTTCTTCTCCTTTGTCTCAAACCGCTCCGTTCGCCCTCTGGGCTCACTCCGCTCCCCTACCCTACCCCCAAATCCCACCCACCCCTACAACATCTACATTTATACCTAACTAACCACACCCCCTACCTTTTCTGCTAGTAGTATCTTATCACCTTTAACCAATCTACTCTTTTCCCTCCATTTCTCCTAGCAGTTTAGCCACACCCCTTACCTCTCATCCAATTGAATCAGACCACCTGTAACCAATCCACTCCTTTCCCTCCTCTTGTTTATTTTCTCTCAACTAAACGGCCTCACCCCTTGGCTTATATTCAGTAGTAACTTCCACACCTTCAGCCTTTCTACTCTTCATAATATTCTCAGTCCACTTCTTCCTTTCACCTTATCCTGCATTACAACATCACTACACTTATACAATGATCTACAACATAATAATCAATACTACAATGTATAAGCACCCCACCATAGCCATAACACATACCTTACTCTTACTATCAATACTTCCACCTTTAACAATATCACTTCTTCTTACCTCCTACGAATACCCTCTACTAACAAACTTTCCCAAACCCTCTAAACATACTACTGCAGCACTTCCTACATTCCATAACCAACATATCAACATCACTTCTACACCTAACTATCTTTTACCAAAATATCATAGAATTACCCACTTAAAATATACCCAACAAAATCCTAAAAGACTACCTCTGCCCCAAAGCAAATATACAAACCTTTCTTATCAAACCCTTCTCTGTCCCCTTAAAGATGGAGATATTCACCCAAACCCAGGTCCTATTAGCTCCAATAATAATCAGAACTTTAATCAAATCCCAAGTACTAGTCCTCTACCAAATAAGCACAATTCACTCTCAATAGCAAACCTCAACATGCGTAGTATTAACAACAAAATAACACAAGTCCATGCTCTCTTAGAACACTACTCCTTCGACATAATCTGCCTAACTGAAACCTGGCTGAAACCCTCTACAAAAGACACTGAAATCACCCCTCCTGGCTATAACATCCTGCGCCTAGACAGGGCTGCTAAAAAAGGAGGTGGAGTAGCCATCCTATTTAAATCTAGCCTTCAAATAACCACTTTCCAACAAAACCCCCCCTCAGGACTCTAATGCAGAAATTCTTATCACCAAACTGAAACTAAACTCAGTCAAATCTATCTTTATCATATGCATGTATATCCCCCCTGGAAATAACATTTCCACCATCGAAAGCATCCTATGCTGGCTATCCCTAAACTTACCCCAAGAAACATTCATTTTAGGCGACCTAAACATTGATTGGCAATCTTGCTGTAACAAACACCCTACTAGCCACATTAATCTTTATGGGTTTACCCAAACTATCACCTCCACCACTAGAACAAATAAAGCCAACAATAAAGAAAGCATCCTAGATTGGATACTCACCAACAATCAGCCCCATATTTATGAAACAGGAACCATCCCTGAAGATATAAGTGATCACTTACTTACCTACATTATCAGGCTCAAAACTAACCCCCCTACCCAAAGCATAACTAGAACACTCAGAACCAAAAAAAACTTTAATTTGGAACTCTTTAAAAATGAACTATATGCTTGTAACTGGTCACCCTTGAAATACCTTCCCCTAGATGAAGCTGTAGACTACTTTAATGCAAAATTCCTAACCATACTTAACCATCATGCTCCCACTCGATCTATTAGAATTAAAACCAAATCCGCCCCATGGCTCTCAATAGAAACAAAGCAAAAAATCCAACTCAAAAATAAGATCTGGAACAAATCCCGCTCTACAAAAAACAAGGCAGACTACCAACACTACAAACACTACAAACTACTAAGAAATGAGACCAAAAAGCCATAATGACAGATAAAAAAAACTATTACCTAAAATCTCAGCAAACTCGCAAAAATTGCCCACAAAACTTCTGGGCCAATATAAATGAGCTACTACAGCCTAGTAAACCTACCACACCCAACCCACAAGGCTCTGACACAATGACACAATCATAAACTAATCTCACTGGAGGTCCTCATCCCGCCCCCACCTGAGATAAAAAAGACCACAGTGAAGAACTTCTCAAAAGCCGACTTCACACTTCTAAAGACTAGTGTGGTCTCCTTTAAGGCCCCCGAGCTGGCAGAAAACATTACTCAAGCTGCTGAATCACTTACAAATGCCTTCTATCAGCACCTACGGGACTGCATGGATCAGGCAATCCCAAACAAAACAAAGACTCTTTGTACCAAAGGCAAGCGTCCAGTCTGGTGGACCCCAGCCATAAACAAGCTCTACAACAAAAGGAGGAAGCTACTACAAGATAGAGCAAAATCCTTAAAAGGAAAGACTCCTTTGATCATTATAAGTAAAAAACTAAGAGCTCTCATAAAATCATCCAAGACAAATTTTGAGAGAAAAATCACTAAGGACACAAAAGACAATCATAAGGCCTTCTTTAGCTATGTTAGAAACCTGGGAGGAAACTCCCAGATATGCTCAGAATTAGCTCAAAATGATGTGAAAATTACTGAACCTACAGACATTGCCAACATACTGGCTGACAGGTTCAGTGCAAACTTCTCCCCCCCCTCCCCCCCAAAAGGAGAGATATCTATACCAGAGGATTGTAGCCCCCAAACATCTCTAACGCCCAGGTGAGAACTGCTCTCTCCAAGGTGAAAAACACAGCATCCATGGGACTGGATGGTGTCCCCGGCTGTGTGCTCCACGAACTCAATGAGGAATTAAACCCGCAGTTAGGACAGCTGTTTAATCTTAGCCTCACCTCAGGATACGTACCCAAGGAGTGGTGCACTGCAACTGTGGTCCCACTTCACAAAGGCGGTGCCTCCACCGACCCTGGAAATTACCGTCCCATCAGCTTGACAAGCCTGATCTGCAAAGCTATGGAGAGGATCATAATGGAACTCATAAATAAAGACATAGGGAACTTGCAGACTTTGGATCCAACCCAGTTTGGCTTTGTCAAAGGCAGATCATGCCTTGTAAACTTGGTTGACTTTTTCAAAACAGTCACCAAGGCCATTGATGAGGGAAAGGCAGTCCATACAGCCTACCTCGACCTGGCAAAGGCTTTTGACACAATACCCCACTCGGGTATCATTGAAAAACTCATCAGCCTAAATGTAAACCCATACATCACAAGATGGGTTGCAAACTGGCTAAGTGACAGAACCCACAGGGTCAGAGTTGCTGGCGCCATGTCAGACTCAAAGCCTGTCACAAGTGGTGTCCCACAGGGCTCAGTCCTGGGCCCACTCTTGTTTGGCATCTACTTTTCAGAAGTACAAGCAAACACAGGAGGGTTATGGCTGACAAAGTTTGCAGATGACTGCAAACTGGGCGCCATAGTCGAGAACACATCTGACACAGATATCCTCCAGAAGGGTCTCACAGAAACGGATAACTGGTGCCAGAGCCATGGCCTAAAGTTAAACGCCAAGAAATGCATAGTCATACCCTTCTGGAAAAACAAGGTTACCCCTAGCTACCATATAGGTGGCAATCCACTGAGCACAGAAGAGGTTATCAGGGATCTGGGGACCCAGGTTGACAGTAACCTTTCGTTTGACACTCACGCTGCTAAAGTAGTTAGGAAGACCTTCTACTTTGCCCACCTGATCATGAAGAGATTCACATCTAGATCAAGGGAGGTCATCGTCCCCTGTACTCATCACTCATCAGACCAATGATTGAGTACAATGCCCCATTCGGAATGTATCTGACCCAACACCTGCAGCAGCTGGAAAGGCCCCAAAAGTTCCTCACCAAAAGGATAAAGGGTCTCAAAAATATGTCTTATGCTGCCCTACTGAAAGAACTTCAGCTCTATTCAGTCGCTTACCGCTTGCTCAGAGGTGACCTGTGCCTGACATACAAGGCCATGTCAAACCCAGATTTGATGAACATGCTTCACCTCAAAAAATCTAGATCCCTCAGAACTACAAGGGCGGGAGACTTAAACCTTGACACGGTTATTAATAGGATGTGCTGGAGGGACAGATTCATCACCCAGAGACTCCCTATGCTGTGGAACAAAATCTCGGTACATGTGAGGCAGAGCACCTCGCTGGCCTTGTTCAAAAGAAATCTTGACCAATGGATGGGAGATTGCAGATATACCCCAGGGATTACCTCAGTGTCACTGCTTGACAGAGGCACAGCAAAATAATGGGCATAGTTTCCTTCAAACTAAAGGGGTGGCGAAAGCCACAAAATTCTGGGCTAGGCTTATAAATGCCCTTGGGCAGATAGCCTAGTATGAACCTATGAACCTATGAACCTATGAACCACAACCAAATTGCCAACGACTTTAACTCCTTCTTTACAGACACAATTCATATTCTAGCTAGTCAACTCTCTACAAATGACACAGTTATATCTAAATATGACTTAAAGCCACCTCCCCCTTTTCTCTTCCAACCTGTCCCCACAACCTACATACTCTCCCTTATCAAAAAACTCAAACCTTGTACCCCCTCTGCTGACTTACTACCCACAGAATACTTGCAATTAGCAGCCAGTTCCATAGCCTACCCAATTTCCATACTCGTAAACAGAACCATCACAGAGGGATATGTCCCAAAACTTTGGAAAATATCTCGCATCATCCCACTTCACAAGGGTGGAAATTCTACTGAATTTTCAAACTACCGCCCTATAGCCCTGCTCTCTCCATTATCAAAAATCATGGAAAGATGTATACACAAGCAACTGCTGAACCATCTTCTCAAATACAACTTACTTTCTAATACCCAGCATGGCTTCAGACCTTCCCATAGTACCACCACTGCCCTCCTCTCCTTTACAGACACCATCAACAAAAATCGTAACCACAACACACTTTCCTCAGCTCTCTTCCTAGACCTCTCAAAAGCTTTTGACA
Organism: Protopterus annectens; assembly: GCF_019279795.1. Classification (NCBI taxonomy): domain Eukaryota; kingdom Metazoa; phylum Chordata; order Ceratodontiformes; family Protopteridae; genus Protopterus; species Protopterus annectens. The sequence goes on from NC_056746.1 coordinate 839,665,523, forward strand.
TGGTTAACCACCAAATACTCATAAATATCCTCCAATCTATGTCACTAGAAACCCAACCCATTAACTGGTTCAAATCCTACTTAAATGACAGACACCAAGCAGTTCTCTGGAAAACCACCCTATCTTCGCAGCTTCCTCTTACCATTGGTGTTCCCCAAGGGTCTATATTAGGTCCCCTTCTGTTTTCTTTGTTTATCAATGACCTCTACCAAATAGTTCCACAAGCTACATGCATTCAATACGCAGATGATTCCACATTCATTTGCTCAGCCACAACAGTACCTAATCTTCACTCCCTTACACAACACATATTTAACTCCGTTGAAGAATGGTTTTCCCAACGCTGTCTCCTACTTAACCCCAAAAAAACTAAACTCCTCCTCTTTACACCCTCCAGTAAATCTCCTCATATAGACTTTACAATATCATCTAAAAATGGCACACCTATATCTCAAGACCTCATGACTGAACTATTAGGAATTACCATAGATAACAACCTTAACTTTGATACACATATAAACAACACCTTGAAAAATACTAACAAAAAATAGGCTCTCTCTACTGAATCAAACCTTTCCTCACTCCAGACTCTAGAATTACTATTGCTCAAACCCACCTTATCTCTCCCCTCCTCTATGCCTCCCCCATATTAACAAACCTATCAAAAAAAAATCTTCTTAAATTAGAGAACTCTTACCACAATATAGCAAGATTTGCTACAGGCAACCCATTCAAAACCCACCATTGTATCAATCTAAAACTACTAGGTTGGCTTGAATTTCAGCACCAGCTTAAAATCAATCAATTAACCATTGCCCATCAAATTCTGCATCAACCTGACAAAACACCTATACTATCTACCCTTATCCACCCCTACCATAACCTAAAATCCCTAAGATCTGCACACAAATTTCTTGTAAATATTGACAAATCAAACAACAAAGCTGGTGATTCCCTCTTTTCCAACACTGTTGGAAAACATTGGAATCTGCTCCCCTCTAAACTTACCACTATTCCCTCGAAATCTTCTTCAAAAAGAAAATTAAACTCCACCTCAAATCTCAATGGATGTGCCCCTGCACACTAATCCTGACTAACACCTCTATGCCATCAGACAAATCCCTTCATCCTATAACCCTAACCCCCTCTTATCTTACACACTCTCCCTTTTATCCTCCCCTTCAAACTACTTAATAAAAAAAAAAAAAAAAAAAAAAAAAAATTATATTGTTAAGCTTTTATATTGTTAACTGTATAACCTTGCTTGTAATTTTTTTTGGCTCATTTTTGTGTGTACTCTTTGCATATTGTTTTCCCTTACTTTCTTGTAATATAGTAAATGTACGTCTTCTTAAACTCTGGAGCTTAACTCCTCGGGCCTCTACTGAAAATGGACATGTATCCAGCTAGACTAGCCCGGTCAACAAATGTAAAATAAAAATAAATAAATAAATAAATAAATAATTGTTTCAGTTGCTATGATTATTTAAGGAAGTGATGTGACAGTGCTAATTTTCTCTGATGAAGTCCCTTTTTACCTGTTTGGTCATTGTGTGTTTGTTTATACACTTTACTGCTTCATTTGGTCTTTTGGACTGCATTTTTCACTTGACGAACTATCTGTTTTTACTTGCTAAAGATAAAGACAAGAGTAAATCAGCTGATACTGACTCTTGACAAATGTCCCTTGATAAGATCAAAGAGCTGCTCCTGTGTTATTAGCTGTAACTCATAAAGTTATGTTTGTCAGGTTGTTGCTAAAGCAATGCACAATTTTTTTAAGAAATACTGTATAATGTACTTTTGGTATAGGAGGTGCAGTTTTTTTGTAAAGGAATTACTGAGATGGTATGGTGAAAATTCTTTTACTGCAGTTAGTGTACTCATGTTTAAATAATTGTCCTGGGTTTACTTTGGAAACATTTAGTGCATCATAGTGATTTTTATACCTTTCCAGAATGTTTTGAGGTTTGCATTTGTAATTTTTGCAGATTAACAAGGTAACAGGCTTTAACTATGTTGGTGCTGATTTTAGAAATTGTTTTTAAATAGTAATGTGTTGCACCTTCTTGTTTAATTTCAGGTGATACTCTGTCTGCCAGCTTTAGCTGTTCTTACGCTAAAGTTCCTAAAATAATTTTTATGATGTGAAATTGTTTTTGTATTAAGAGGAAGAAGATTCTGTCCTGGATAGGAGTTACAATACTGTAGAATGCAGAAAGGACTGATGTAGGGTTGTTCTCCATGTAAACTGGATCCAGTCAGTGTTTTCTAGTTCATTGGTAATTACTGGTTCTGATGATGTGGGACTAGATCTAATGCAAATTAATATAGCGAATACTTTATGTGCCTTTTAGTGACCAAAATGAAAGTATTATATAATGGCCACATTGAAATGAGTAAGTATGGTAAAGATTTTATTTAATCTGGAATGCTCGTTTAACTACACCTAAAAGTGTACTTTTCTAGAGTTAAGATTTGGAACTGTTGGTTCATTCATGCCTGACTAAGGTTGAGTAAAGACATCTTTTTTTTATTGCCAGAGAGTCTATACTGAGGTCACTGCTTATAATGAAATTGTGGCATTGGGACAGGTTTTCTATATGTTTTATTGTCCTTCTCAAAATTACTAGAAGAAGAAGGAGGTACATAGATGACTTTAGCCTGCCATCTTTGTGTGGCTTGAAGAACTAAACAGCTAGGAGCTGAGTCTCTGGTTGTGTTACTTCATGCTATTAGACTAAGGAAATTGTTTACAGTTTTGTGCTCAATGAAGAGTATCCTCTGCCTTGTATCATACATCATCTGTTATCATTATTGTTTTACTTAGGGACTGTGAAGCACAGTTTTCAGATTTTAGCCAAGTGTATATCTTGCTTTTTGGGATTTTGCTCAGTTAACCAAGATCCTAGGAAACTGTATTTGATATAAACATTACCAAAATGTATGGAAACAGTTGAGTGGAATGTATTCTTACTTGAATGAAATCGGGAACTATCTTTTTATTAGTGCTAAATGAGCATTAACTCTGAAATCTTTATTAATTTTATTGTTATAGAATTTTTCTATAGTAGGTACATAGTATTATATAATAGATTATTTATTATAGAAGGAATAATGTAGGTAGGTAAATAAGCACAGTGAATGTTGCTTACTCATCAGGAACAAATAATGCCTAATTTTGAATCTTTAGTGTTGACAGTGAATTTGCTAAGATTTATCATCTTATTTAGTTTTGTATTAATGATAACTGGGACAAACATTGTTATTATTATTATCATTGTTATTATTATTGTGACAATAGAAGGTACTACCAGCCATGCCAGGAGAAGCAGGGGCAGTTGATGTATGACTTGTGCCAGCACAGCTAGCTGAAATTTTGTAAATAATTATATGTCATTTGTACATCAAACTGATTTCTAGATGCTTGTGCTGAAAATGTATTTCTGATGTTTGCTTGTGTTAAAATGTAGCAACAGTGCATCCCGCTGGAATGAAAAAAATGCACATGTATTATTGTGACTGAATTAAATGTATGTGATTTACTAGAGGATACTGGGACAGCATAGGTTAACCAACTAGCTTACTTTAAGAAAAATTAGGAAAATGTAAATGAGCTGTTAAACCACTAAAATGGTACCTGACAGTGCTGAATAGGACTGGAGATGGCTTCAAAGGGGGATAGTGTGAGAACCTAGAGTCAGGTGACCAGATGAGTTCATTCTGCAAGCCATCTTGGATGTTATATTTTAAAGGGAGTGATCTCTGAGTATTGACTATTCTATTTTGGGGAATCTGACTAGGAAGACTACTCACGTATTTCATTGTGTCTTGCTCTATCAAGTAAGCTATTAGGGAATAGTAATTCTCCTAGATTCAGTCAGGAATATAGTGAAGCTTAGTTTAGAGATTGTTCTCTTTATTTGTATGAGTCTGTCCATCAATGTTATTTTCAATATTCCTTGTGAACTGAACTCTGTGGTTTACTATAAACATATATTTAGTATTTTCTTATTCTTTTATTATTTATTATTAAATATATTTAAACTTTTCATTGTGGCTAGTCCTTGTAGAAAGTATTTAACCTTTAAGAGTGTTTATATTTATTTGGTGGTGCTATGTGGGACACTCCTGAAGGCCTAGCTGTCTTGGTCAACTACTACCATTTATATTAGTATTAGTATTATACAGTATAATTGGATACCCTTCAAGTAGCTTATTGTGGAGTGTCTGGGTGGCAGTGATAACTACCTTATACTCTGAGCAGAAGGGGACACAGCAGGTAAAGAGTGAATAGTTACATTTCAATGCAACATATTATAGTTGCTCTAGTGTGGAGATGCTTAATACTGCATAGAATTTGATAGGTTGGTTTATAGCTACAGGCATTCTGTTAATTATATTATAGCAGATGCCATCTTATATCAAAGTACAAAAAGATAATTAGTGATGTAATGCACTTTAAAGTATTAAATTGTTTTGACCTTGAAACAGATCAATGTGTTTGCCAAACACCCATAACATACATAATAAGGACCTATGTGCGATCAATGGAAAAATATGTGAGCAGAATAAAAGCTGAGCGCCTAGAGTATTAAGCTACCTCTATATCTCCAACTCTAACTGTCTAACTATCTACATAATTTACAAAAGGAGTGTAAACTCATTTTAGTCCATTTGAAGTTCAAATCAAGAAAAGCAAAAGTGAGGTGCTACTCGGGGCAAGTCTTCAATTAAAACAAAAATATGTTACTAATGCATTTTACAAATGTAAAGTAAAGGCTAAACGTAACATTTCCACTTGAAGAGAGGGAACAGAGAATCGCCTCTCTATATATGTCCATGTAGAAAAATATATATATCAGGTGGTGTTGCTGTTGGTGAAAGGCTGTAAAAAGATGAGAAGAATGAGAAGAGGATAATAGAAAACAAGAGTGATAATAAGAGGGAGAGAAAATAGTCTGTAAATAATGAAGATGAAATTAACACAGCAGGTAATAAAGGCAGACAGATAAGAATAAGGAATCACTTTGAAGAAAATAAACTAAACGAAATAAGGAAAGCAAGGAAAATTAAAATGTTTGGGGACATCCAAGTGGAGTAAAAGTAGTGAATCTTTTATTAAGACCACATGCCTGCTGGGAGACAAAACTCTTCAAATTAGTTTCAGTGTTTCTTCTGTGATCAGTGTAAGTATGTACTACATACTGCATGATGGATTGTAGCATGTGAAGAAATTAACATCGGAGCCAATTAATGCACTGAAAACTGTCTATGTTCACAGGGTGCACTCACAAACTAACAGTAATGGAGTATCAGAAGCAAAAGTTATGGCAAATCAGCATTTTTAAAATATTGGAAAATAGTTTACATAATGAGTTCAAAATTTTCTTTGAGCTACAGAAATTGTTCTCTGACACATGTATGAAAATTAACAGCACTACTATTCATGACACAATCAGAAGAAATGCCACTACAGTTAAGGTTTAGTGAAAAACAATAAGATAAATGGCAAAGCCAAGATATAGTGTTACATGCTGCAAAATTTTAAATGTCACCATTTTAAAAAGCTTTGTTATGTTACTTTATGAATACAAGAGGTATGACTATTTTCACATGTGGCATAGTTGGAAAGTGTGCAACTGCGCAAGTAACCAAAAAGGGGATGCAAGTATTTTAGTAATTGTAGACAGGGGTAAAAAGATATGTGCATTTGTGTGCATGCAGTTGTGTAGTTTTTTTTTTTTGTGTGTGTGTGTGTGTGTGTGTGTGTGTGTGTGTGTGTGTGTGTGTGTGTGTGTGTGTGTGTGTGTGTGTGTATTTGCATGCTCGTGTTTGAGAGAGAGATCGAGAGAGGGAGATTTGGGAGAGAGAGAGAAATAGAGAGAGAGAAAACATGAAATGTTTCTTAGATGTACATTTTCTTAGCTTCATGTTCATTATACAGTTATTACATTTGCCCTGCTTTTGAGATTCATTTTATACAGACTATGCTGAATATAGGAAAATCAGCACATTGTGGAAATTGTAGATACGGCACACTGTGACTCATAATTGCAGGTGTCTTTTTGATCTGCCTGGCTCCTTGTTGTGATGTACAGCAAATTGTCCCATCTCAAACTTAGCATACTCAATGTCTGTTGCAAGTGGGTCTGGCTGCACAAAAGCAAATGAAGGGTTTTAACAGCCATAGCACACAGTGTTTGTGTGTGTGTGTGTGTGTGTGTGTGTGTGTGTGTGTGTGTGTGTGTGTGTGTGTGTGTGTGTGTGTATGTGTGTGCACCCGAGTGAGTATAAACACAGAGACATACATACATACATACATGTTTCAGTAGCTACATACTGAAGAACAACTCCAACTAGAAACTGTTATTGTATGTTACTGCATGTTGGTAACACTTTACATGATGAAGTTTGCAAATGTCAATGCATATAGTGCTAGTCTGGTCAGAAAGGTCCTATGAGAAAAATGTAAAAATATTTAACCTGTCCTTATTTTTAGACATTTATTATTCTATTCCCTCAGTGACAGTTTATTGTTAAAATTGTATTTTTTATTATATTTATCTATCTTTCATTTGTAACTGGGCAAGCATACCTGTCACTAGACCTTTTTCAAGTCCAACCCTTGACTATGAGGGGAAGGATAAATATAATATACATTTTTAGACAATATAGCCAATCAACACTGAGTATATGGTAGGTTGCAGGAAAATGGAGCACCTGGTAAAAACCTACTCAGACAAGGGGAGAACATGAAATCTCCATATAGAAAGTGACCAGAAGTGAAGTCTGAACCCCAGACCCTAGAGCTGTGAGCTAGAGAATACTAAGCAACAATATACATAACGGGAGAGCAAAATATGTTGACAGAAGAAGTCAGTTTAAGAATAAAACATTAACTTCGGTATCTTGTAAACCAACAACATGAGAGAATAAAGGTATGTCACTACGAAAGAATAATATATAGCTTAACTCATTTAGATTTTTGTCACAAAAGAGAACTGTTCAAGAAACAAAACTTTCAAGCAGGGTGAAAGTGATATGTATCATTTGTTTAAAAATGGTCTACACTAGGTGTATTTGTATAGCAGATTAAACATATGACAATCTGTTATTTGAAAAGGAGCTCTGCAGATAAGGTTAAACGGTCATAAGATTACTGGTAAGATTTGAATGTGCACTGAGAAAATATGCGTTACTTTACTGATAATGTGGTGTCACCTCGTTTAGAGCAAACAACAGGATCTACACAGAGAAAAATATGCTCATGCTACTGTAAAGAGCTGATTTACAGAAAAAATAAATTGGTAATTAAAACATTAATAAACTCATTAATTGTTAAAAGGGCTTGCAGTACACGTATCTGTGTATATGTACTTAAAGCTTATTAAAAAGGCAGACAGTATTACAAAACAGAAAAAAGAATAACATCCGTATCAAACAGCTTCAGTGTGTATCTGTAGTGTAAGCAATAGACAAAGAAGTGATACACCCCTTCTAAGTTTTGAGATGGTATCACCAAACACTTGTTAACTCAGTGTGCCTATAATTCTATACAAGTTTGTGTTATGCATCAGATGAAAAATTACCTGTTGGATCTATTATGTTTTCTTTGTGGTTTACATTTGTCACTCAATCTGTGCAGTATTGTTGAGTCTTTTAGGACATGATACTGTCCAATGCTCTTTAAGTGTAAGAAAAGGGTATCTAAAAAAATCAGGAAAATAAGAATTTGTTTGAAAAGGCTTAAACCATAAACATAGCTGCATCTAGAACTAGGAAGTAGCCTGTAAAATCTGTCCAGTCCTACATTATTTAGTGTAGATTATGAATAATGGGGGTACTGCATACAGACATACTCAGATGCTGTTCCTTTTCTGTTTCCTAATATAAAGATGCAGTTTCCTGAAGTGTTTCCAAATACACAGATCTAACTTCCTGTAATTTTCAAATATTGACAACAATAGCAGCCAAACACTGGAAATGTAACAACTGAACCACAAGGCGTTAGTAACTGCTGCTAAACGCCGGATGCGTAAACTGTAGTAGTTCCAAGCTAACACGATAAAACTTGCACGAATGGGTTATTCACTTCAGTTGTAAAAAAACATTTATTGCACACAACAAATTAAGCGCTTTCACCTACATCCAACGTAGGCTTCATCAGAATCAAATTCTGATGAAGCCTACGTTGGATGTAGGTGAAAGCGCTTAATTTGTTGTGTGCAATAAATGTTTTTTTACAACTGAAGTGAATAACCCATTCGTGCAAGTTTTATCGTGTTAGCTTGGAACTACTATAGTTTACGCATCCGGCGTTTAGCAGCAGGTGCTAACGCCTTGTGGTTCAGTTGTTACATTTCTAATTTTCAAATATATAAATCTAATCTACACATATGTAAATGTCATCATAGTTTATGTCAGTATTGTGTATATATGTGTATGTGTGTATATGTGTGTGTGCGTGTTTGTGTGTGTGTGAGGCCGAGATGTCATAAGTAGTGGTTGTATTGAATGGAAAGGCTTTTCAAAGGTAATATACAGTTGGGGGTTAGGGACAGGATTAACATGCATTTGTAAAGTGGAGTAGGTGGGCAAAAACACATTACTAATGCATGATAATTCTAACCCTATCTCAGGTTCCCTGCCCCCCACCCTTTCATCTTACCTTAGAAAAACCCTTCTGGTAATACTACCACTATTCAGACAAATTATGTATGATGGTATTATTTCTTTTTCTTTTTATCCATATTGATAGCAAATGGAGACTGTAGGTCTTTTTTTATGACAAGTTTAATGTAGATTGTATGTTTTTATTTTTTGGCATTGTGTGTTCAGGACTTTTAAACTGTATTAATTGCTGTCAGCTTTTGCTGTATTATTAAATATACATATAGATTTTATATATATATATATATATATATATATATATATATATATATATATATATATATATATATATATATATATATATATATATATATATATATATATATATATATACACACGTATATAATAGTCTAGTATTTTAGAGCAACACAGTTAAGGCTCTTAACATATCACAAGCAGAAAACTATAATTCAAATTGGAAAGCAATGATGCTGACACAGGGATAAAGCTCAAGAAATAATGTGAGATTGGAACTTTGGATGCAGACTCTTAAGGGGAACAACCAAAATCACACAGCATATTATATTCATAAAATAGCAGGGAGTGTTCTAAGAACCAAAGCAGCACGAGAATGGAGAAAAGAGATTTTGCCGATAGGGTTGACTGTGGTCAGGGATACAGATAATAGGCAAGAGGGAGCTGGAATTTATTGGAGAAAACTGGCTAAGGAACCAAGGTATTTGGAGCAAATAACTAGAAAGGGAAAGGTAATAGAATGGGAGGAGGACAATAATTTATTTGAACTGCAGGTTAGAGATTGCCTTCCCTATTAAGGATTGATATCAGAATATAGGCAAAGAGAAAGAAATAGGGGGGTCCTAAATGAAAGACCAGCACTGGTAGAGTTTTTAGTAGAATCTAGAACAGAAGTTGCCATTAAAAAAGGAATAATTAGTACAGCATAGAAAATCTTGCACGATAACTATAAGAATCAATCAGAGGATGTTAGAAAGGATTGGGAAGAGAGACTGGATCATGAAAGGAGTCACATCTATATCAAGAGAGGTCATTGTGCCCCTATACTCTTCCCTTATCAGCCCCATAATTGAGTACAATGCCCCATTTGGGATGTACCTTACCCGACACCTGCAGCAGTTAGAAAGACCCCAAAAGTACCTCACCAAGAGGATCAAGGGTCTCAAACATATGTCATATGCTGCCCGGCTGAAGAAACTCCAGCTCTATTCAGTCGCATACCGCCTACTCAGAGGCGATCTATGCCTGACGTACAAGGCCATGTCCAATCTGGAATTAATGGACATGCTCCACCTCAGAAAATCCAAATCCACCAGAGCCACGAGAGCGAGAGATTTGAACCTCAGCACAGAAATAAATAGGACGTGCTGGAGGGACAGATTCATAACTCAGAGGCTCCCTACACTCTGGAACAGAATCCCAGTCCATGTTAGGCAGAGCCCCTCACTGACTCTCTTCAAGAGAAATCTTGACGAGTGGATGGGAGATCGTAGGTTTACCCCGGGGGTCATCTCTGTGTCACTATTAGACAGAGGCACAGTAAACTAAACCCTAAATGGGCATAGTATTCTCATTCCAAGGGGTGGCAAAAGCCACACACACTCTGGCTAGGCTTATAAATGCCCTAGGGCAGATAGCCTAGTATGAACCTATGAACCTAGGATAAGCAATTCACAAAGAAACAATGGGGGATATATGTATATCTCCCAAATATGCAACAAAGTCTAGAAGATTTAGGATCTTTGCCTGGAAGTGTTTACATTGGTATTTTTATACCCCAAGTAGACTCCAAATAATTTTTCATCAGGTGGACAGCAAATGTTGGAGGTGTGACAGGTAAGAAAGAGATATCTGGGAACATATTTTTTTGGAGTGTAAATGAGCTGGCAGACTTTAGGGATTCTCTGCAGTCCACTGTGTCGGAGAAGCTGGGTGAGCAGATTGGACTGACTGGGGAGATGATTTTTTTTTGTTATGCTAAAGAATTGGAATTGCCCAGACACAGTAAAGCCTTGCTGACTCTAATTATGGCGGCTGCCAAAAAAGCAATTACTAGAAAATGGAAATAAAAGTATAAAAACAACTTTAGTAGAAGTAATGAATATAGTAACATAAAACAACTGGAACTGGGATCTTTAGAAAAGGGAAGGACCAAACAACAAAGGAAAAATGGGAATTGTGGGAACAATATATGCAGAGCAGGAACAAGGTTTAAGAAGCAGGGTTTGAATGAGCCATATAACGCTTAACTGACAATGACTGGATGGTTTATAAGTGATGTATAATGTTTGCAACTACAGTTGTTTCAATGGTGTCTGTTATGTAAACTGTTTGCAACTAAAGTGGTATCATTTTCTATGTTTTTCATTTATATAAATGTAAGATTGCCTTTGTCATATGTGAAAATTGAATAAAGATGTTTGGAGGAAAAAAAAATGTTCACCGGTAAAGGAACCATTTGGCCACCATGGGGAAGTTTACCCTTTTTCCCACTATAGTCCGATCTCGAAGTTGGTATATTGAGTTAGGGGTGTGTGGGGGTCAAAGCCCCCCACTTTGGTGGGTTTTACTTGCTTTGTTGTATGTATTTTGTCCTGGTGGCCAAGTGGTTCCTTTCCTGGTGAACGTTTTTAATGGTTTAACGATTTGCAGATATGTGGTTTCGATATTGTCGTCTCAATGTTTTGGGATTTGATTTAGTGGTATTTCAATATTTTGAAGTAGACCCATAGATGGAAAGATATTATATAGATTTATTTATTTATTTTACATTTGTTAACCGGGAAAGTCCAACTGGATACATATCCATTTTCAGTGGAGGCCTGGGGAGAAAAGCTCCAGAAATACAAGAATAATTTAACAAATACAGTTAAAAATATAATACCAACAGTTCAGATAACAATTAATACAAAGAAAGATTGCAGGAGATAATAAACTGAGACAAAATTAGGGAATAAGTTTGGATAGTAAGGTGCAGGGAGCAATATAATAACTGAGTAGAAATGCCAGAAGAAATGAGGAAGAGAAAAATATAAAGCAATGAGCATAATAGAGAGGTAGCCTGAGGAGGGAGAGTAACCTGGGCTAGAGCAGGAACATAGCCAGTGGTTGGTGAACTAATTTTTGCTGCAATCTTTAATTTTGTTAGAGGTGGTTCGAGGGTTAAGTCAGGAGGAAGTGAGTTCCAAATTTTTGCTATGTTACTGGAGAATACTGTGTGATTGCAGGATTTACAAGTTTTTACCATTAATTTATCAATAGATCTCAGTGGTCTGGTACTGATGTAAGGGGTAATTAAAGGTTATATACCCAGAAATCTGTCTGGTCTAGATTTTGACAGTGATGTGTGCAACAGGAAGCCCCTGTAGTGAATCTAGCAATATGGTTGTAGCAGACAGTTAATTTATTTAGTTCGATTTTGGAGAGGTTAGTGAGAATGGGGGAGGCATACAGGAGAGTGGGAAGTAGGTGGGTGCATGCTGTGTTGGTTCTGGCCAAAGGGGTTAAGAAGGCTTTGTTTCTGTATAGTGAGCCCAGTTTTTTATTTTTTTTTTAATTATTTGGTTAACATGAAGGTCAAGTTTCAGACTATTGTCAATTAGTACCCCAAGTAGTTTGGTGTGGCTATCAGGGGATATTATGGTACTGTTGTTAGATTTGATTCTGAAGGTGACCTGAGGGGAGTGATGGGTTTGGGAGAACAGCAATAACTTGGTTTTGTTAGCATTTAGTAGTAGATGTCTGCTAGAGAACCAGCTTTCGACTAAGTTAAATGTTTTCTGGGTCTGGAACTGGAGTTCTGGGAGGGAGTTGGCTGAGCAGAGCAAAGTAGAGTTGTCTGCGTATTGTATACAGGTAGCTTCAGGGGTGGCTGATTGTAGATCATTAACAAAGATTGAGAATAGTAGAGGACCTAATATGGAGCCTTGTGGAACTCCTAATGTAACAGGTAGAAGGTTGGAGAGTCTACCTTGTTAGTTCACTGCCTGATTTCTTCCTGAAAGGTAATGTTGAAACCAGTTGAGAGTATGATTATGTAAGGAAAGTTTATGAAGAGAGAGTATTAGTTTTTTATGACTGACCATACTGAAAGCTTTAGAAAGGTATAAAAAGAGAGCCAGTGAGGTTTTACCTTTGTTGTTATTCTGGTTGATGGTGTCTGTGAATGATAGCAATGCTGTTATGGTGCTATGATGGGGTCTAAAGCCATGTTGTGAGTTTGTGAGAAGTTTGTTCTGGATTAGGTAGTGCATAAGCTGGCTATGAATACACTTTTCCATGATTGTGGCTAATGGTGAGAGGATGGCTTTGGGCCTATAGTTGGATAACTCTAAAGAGTTTCCACCTTTATACAGATGTATGACATGTGATACCTTCCAGATGCTGGGAATGGTGGCTTCAGTGATTGTCCTATTTATTAGGATCAAGATAGGGATAGCAATGACATCAGCTGCCAATTGTAAGTATTCAGCTGGGAGCCAGTCAGCAGCAAGGGTAGTTGGTTTAATTTTAGTCAAGAGTTTTCTAATGTAACTAGTGGGGACAGGTTGTAAGCTAAAGGTCTTCTCGTCACTGGTGACATTTTGTTCCAGACCATCAGTAGAGGTGTCTGTTTGCTGTTTGTCTAGGGTGAGTATGGTATCAGTAAAGAAGTTATTGAAAGTATCTGGTAGATTGACAGTGCTAGTCCCGGCGGGAGAAGAGGGGGTTGGTGTGGTAACATTGCCAGGCCTTAATATTTTATTTATACCTGCCCAGAACTTTTGTAGTTGATTTTGATGCTTAGTTAGTATGTTATGGAAGTAATCTCTTCTGTCTTTTAGAACAGCTCTTTTTGTGTAATTCCTAAGTTGTCTGTAGTAGAGCTGGTCAGTTACAGATTTGGTGGTTCTGCATTTGGCCCAGGTTGAGTTTATTTCAGAAATCTCTATTTTGGTACTTTTAGTAAGCCAAGGTGGTGTTTTAGGTTTAGCTCTGGAAGTATGTGGGGGTGCATGTGAGTCTAGGATAGAGGGAAAGGTGGAATTAAAGTAGCTTGCAGCTTCATCTAAAGGCAAATGGTGGAGTATGGTCCAGTTACAACGAATTACACCAGATTGGAAGCTGTAGGGATTGAAATTATTTTTATTCCTTATTGTTTGATAAATGGGCTGATGGATTTTATAAGTTTTGTTTTTTATGATAAAGATGGGGAGGTGATCACTTAAGTCAATTGGGAGGGTCCCGAGATATAGTTCTGAGGTTGTTGGTTAGTGAGTATCCAGTCTAGGGCACTTCCTTTGTTACTCTTTTTATTGATTCTAGTGGGAGATTTTATTAGTTGGGAGAATCCATATAGGTTAATGTGGGTGGTTGGGGTTTGTGAGGAACATAGGTTCCAGTCTATGTTAAAATCCCCTAGAATAATAGTTTCTTGGGGATTAGCGTTAGACAGTCCATTGAGAATACCTTCTAAAGTACCTATATTGTTACCTGGGGGAATGTATCCACAGACAATATTGATATGTTTTCTATTGTTAATTTTAATTTTGGCAGTTAAGATGTCTGCGTTATTGTATGTGGGAAGGTCAGGGGCTACTTTGATCATTTCAAGGGTGTTTTTATATATAAGTGCTACCCCTCCGCTCTTTTTGCCTATACGGTCCGACTTTAGAATGTTATAGCCTGGAGGGAGAATTTAATTGTCTGTTATGGCAGGATTTAGCCAGGTTTCTGAAAGACCAAGAATGTCTGGGTTATAGGTAGCTAGGGAGAGCATGTAAGTCCTGTAGTTTGTTTTTAATGCTTCTAATGTTCAGCTGAATTTCCATGAGATTAGATAAGGATCTTTGCTGGAGGTAGATGGGAACAGTGGGATTGTTGAATCTGCAGGTGTTAATTAGTGGGCCTGGGTTAGGGTGAATGTCTCCATCCTTTAGAATTGTAGCCTGGATACTTGCTATAAGCTTGGTTAGTTTGAGAATTAAGTATAGACAGCATCTAGTTTTAGTAGAGGTAGGTAAATCAGAAGATAACTTTGTAACTTCATAGAATGATAAAATATACAGCTACTATTTCTAAATTTTTTGACAAGTGAACTTGGTAGATGAAAATCAAAAAATACAGAGCTGCTTGCTGTATGAGCAGTATAAGACACCTCCATATAAAGGAGAAATTACCTTTTAGTGAGAAATCGATGCTAGCGTCTTTTGAATCTGTGTAAAGTTGTGGCTGTTTTTTCTGTCACAGAGGATGTTGTCTTTCACTGTTATGACCTCTACTTGAATGATTTCTGAGTATAAGACTCTGCATGGAGAAAGATTATATATTTTTCAAACCTTTACTATTTGCACACAAACTCAAATGCTTATGAAACCTGGTATTGCAACTTACAATGAACTCAGTGACATACTTTTGTGTTTTTCGTCATGAGCCTTATAACCAAGGTCAGACATTTCTTTATATGTACATGTATGTGTGTATGTTATTATACATATGTAACAAATTACAATGGTACAGGACAATATTAAGTTTAAGAATTACAGACAGATCACTCAACTTGTTTCTTTATACATTTCTTTAAGTATCTGACGGGGACTGGCTTACAGTTCCATTTCCTCTAATGACTAAAAACCAGGCTAAGCAAAACTTTGACATGTAGAAAAGTAAGTTAACAATGTAAAAAAGTACAGAAAAAGCAATAATATGAATGACTAGCTGGTTTAAGTGTTTCATGTGAAATAATGAGAAAATGAAGCCACCACCTGGTTCTGCATCTATACATAAGAAAAAGTATTAGGTTGAAGGGAAAGGAAAAAGGAAAAAGAAAAGGCTGTCCTAGGTTTATGCTGCTGAGAGGGGCATTACTAGTATGGCAAATGAGGGCACTGAAGCTAAACAAGGAATACGAACCTAATTATGAAACTGCATAGTTCTTCATTGTTAAAAACTTTATCTGGTGAATTTGTCTAGGAAACCATGGTTAACATTTTATAGTAGGGCATGAACAACAACGATCAAGCTCTGATATTTGGAAAAAGACAAATCAGTTAAGTGCTATTATAGTGCAAGACACAAATCAAAGGTTAAGCACTCCCTACATAACTTGTTACGGTCAGGTATCATGCTAGGTATTTGCTAGAATAACAAAATGTATGCGTTTTACATTTTCTAAAGAAAATAAAGTTTGAAACTCAAATGCATGTCATTATTTAGTGACTTCAATCCTCAGAGATTTATCTGAAAACCTAACATTTTATGAGAAACAAACCAAACATATGAGGCAAAAATATAGATATTCTGAGAAAATCTGGACAGTTGAGAGGCATGAAAGGTGAGTGTAAGCACAAGAGACTATGTTACACTGTCTTTCTGACAGCAATCGCTAAGTGGTTTACGGCTTTGAAAGCTGGTAAGATACTTAGCATTTTTTTTCTCAGTCTTGAAGTGAATTTCTTGGAATCCATGTCTTGAACACACAAGAAGCAGGTTAAGATAGGCAAGCCAATTATAATCTACTACATTTGTGCTTTTAGTAGAATGTTTAGTTTGATCTGCAGCATTATTTAAAAAAATGTCATGTAGCAGATACTAGACCTATTTGTCTTGGAATACACATAACTAGTTTTTACTATTACAAATAAAAACAGCACAATATTTACCATAGTCAAAGTAGCCTTATTTTATCTTTGATTAGCTGGCATTTAGCTCACTAAATGATGACATCACTGCAGAAATGTGTCTACTCCTTTTCGACTGCCACTTCTAAGAATATGACCATTTATACAATGTAGTCACATTTCATTTCTTGGCACTTTACAAAGTCTTTAAACTCAAACATGAACACTTCTCCGATCTGAGACCTTAATTCAAGGTTTATGTGACAAAAAACATAGACTGTTGTGCAGGAAAATACAAAAGATATAAATCACTGACAAGTGAAGGCAGCTTATACCTACACTGCAGCTAGGAACAGCAGCACAATATGGTGTGCTCAATTCATCAGTAAGATACTATACAAGCAAGGCATGCAGAGAGGAAGAGGAAGGGTGAAGGCATTCTAGGCGCTTACGTATGGAATAAAAGAGATATAAGTGAGCAGTAGTAAATGAAGTGTAGAAGTTGTTGGAGTCAATATGGCTTAAATAACTATGGGGAGAAACTTGGTTGAGAAACTCACATTACATTTGCTTGATTGCTGAAGGAAAAGACACATCTAGTTTGCTTTTAAATTGCTTTTCACATTCTATCTCATCACCAGCATTCTCTTTTTCTCCACTTGTAGGGCGACAATCTAGTTTGATAATAACATCAGGTAACTGTGAGAATGCTGGGGTCAGGATGACAGTTAAATGGAAGTGGTGCATTCTGGTAGAATGCTTGTAGAGTACTCAAGGGGTAGAGTAGAGGACTATATGGGGTAGACGTTAATCTTAAAACGAGGGTTTGAAGGCTCAAGAGTCAGGCTTGTGAAAATAAGAGACTGAAGGGATGGTGGTGGTGGGCAGCTAACAACACAGAGACAGTGCTGAAGTGGTTTTAAAAAGAAGCAGAGAATGTGCCCTAATAACTCAAGGCTGAGAGAGTCTAATCATTGAATGGAAAGGAAAAGGGAAAAAGCAAGATGGCCACACATAGGTAAGAAAGTCAAAATGAAAGATAAAAGGAGAAGACCAAAACTGTGGATGGAATAGCAGATGGCCTTATATAAGCACATACCTTTACCCACTGAATTAGCAGCAGAATGAACAGGAAGACCAGAGGAGTTGGGAATAGAAATGTAAATTCAGGAAGGGATACACAATTCATTGTGAAAATGGCTGAAGACAACAATGAAAAAGACTGAAAGACTCCAATAATTGTCTTGATGTTGCAGACTGAAACGATAAACCTCTGGCTTGGAGTCACAGTATAATAACACCCAAAAGTAGTAAGATCTTCATCTGAACAAAATGGAAGAAAACCACAATCATGGGAGGCATCGGCCTTTCTCCAGCAGAGTACAACAGGTGCCAAAATATAAGGTAATGAGTGAGGGGCAGTAGTAGAAACTCTGATAGAAACTGATTATGAGGAGGGAGGGACAATCCTGATTGGGAAAGCAAACTTCTTTTATGTGGTCCTTAACTAGTACAGAGTGGTAGCACTTGAACTTGAACTAGTCAACAGTGATCATATCTGTAATCTCAGAAATAATGCTGGGAGAAGTCAGAAAAATAAAGATATGAGACTTTAAGATGGTGAGCTTCAGTTACTTTGATAGCACAGTGACAAACAGTATGGAAGGGTGACTTAAAATGAGTACAGAGGAAAAGCTACTTAGCTGTAGTAATCTGGTCACACCAGAAGCAGCACTGTAGAGCACATACCTCTGCATTTCTCAGGGCTGATTCACTAACTCAGCTAATTCAGGCCAGTAATTTAAAAAAAAAGCTAACCTGTGTCTAGTAGTTTAAAAGTGTATCAGATGTAATGTAATTGATTTTGCATTGCTAAACATGTCCTCAAAGGTAGGTATTGAATTCAGTGTACCAAGTACCACAGTCAAGTGTAAAAGCACTTTAGCATTATTACGTTGGAGCATAGTGTCAAATCAGGTATGATGCAGCAATATTTCACTGCTCATTGATGTGCTCTTGGCACCACACTCATAAAACACTCCAGTGCTCTGAGGGTGCTAATGCATTAGCAAAACTGAAAAAATGGGAGAAGAAAAACAATTAAGGGCAAGAAATCCCAAGTCATAATCAACCCCCTTTCCCTATTTTCTACATCGGATCAGGGTGTTGTGTCAACTGTTGCCATCTCACTTTCTTTCCCCTACCTTCTTTGACAGTCATTGCTGACTGTCACATGTCTTCAGTCACACAGTCCATCCACCTCCTTGCCGGACACCCTCATTTCCTCTTTCCATTTTGCTGTCTCTCTCAAACATTCTTTCCCAGATAACCATCTGCTTTTTTGTATGTGTCCAAACCACCAAAATCTGTTCTCTTTGACATTCTCTGCAACTGGTGCTACTCTGGTTTCTGCTCTGATGTGTTCATTTCTTTGTCTCCCACAGTGTGCATCCTGCCACCTATCTCAGGCAATTAATCTCCATCACCTCTAGCATCCTCAACTGCTCTGCTTTAACTGCTCAGGTTTCTCTACTATATAGTAGTACTGGTCACACCACTGTTTTGTATGGTTTACTATGAAAATGTTGAATGCTAAATGGTCAAACATGAATTGGTTGAAATCACTGTCTGCAGGAATTAAAATTGAAACTGTTTTAGTCGAAACTCATAATGTCGAATTGCCCATTTCTCCACTGTAGTGCGATCTCAGAGTTGGTATATATAAGTAGGGGGGGGGGGTCTGCAAAATAGTAGAGATTTGCTAATTGTTTTTCAATTAAATGATTTTCAACATTATTCACTTTCAATTTTTTGACTTTTCGACATTATATTTCAACCAAATGAACATTAGACCTTATTGCATTCAACGTTTCCATAGTTAATCATTTTGTACACCTTACTTTTCAGTTTCTTTGGCATTCTTCTGTCAAACATTACCCCTGACAATTTGTGCCAGTTGGCTGCAGCAGCTCTGATTCTAGCTTTGACCTTCTCATTCAGACTCCGTTCTTCTCAACCACCCCTCCCAGATACGTGAAGCTATTAACCTATTCCACTAGTTTCCCCTTCTGCCTCAATTTTTCATCTTCGTCTGATTTCCCCATTTGCTGGCATTACAACTGTTTTATCTTTACTCAGTTTCATCCTACATACCTTACATTTTGCATTCCATTCCCTATCCTTTGCTGGAGTTCTTGCTCAGATTCTGCCTATAATGCCATATCGTCTACACACAGCAACTTTGTTGATCTGTCCCTTCTGACATGTTTCCCATTGTAGTCCATTACCAGTATGTAAAGTAGTGGTCTCAGAGCTGAATCCTGATGAACACCCTCTTCTACTGAAACCTGTTTTGTACTGAACACTGTATGTACTTGAGTCATTGGGTCCTTGTAGATAGTCTGCACTAATTGTACAAAATTGTACCAATATTTCTGGGACTTTGGACCACCACAGGACTGCCCAAATCAGCTTTCTTGGGACCTTGTCATATGCTTTCTCCAAGTCAAGGAATGTCCATTTGGGCTCTTTCCTCATCTCTAGCTTCTTCTCAACTATCTGTCTTGACTGACAACATCAGGTCGAGTGAGCTGCATCTTGATCTGAATATTGACTGCTCTTCTCCAAATTTACTTTCCACTACTCTGAGTATTCTTTTATCAATCAAGTCTCCAGAACTTTCATGCAGTGACAGGAGTTTGATTCCTCTGTACTGCCCACATTTGTGAATGCCTCCTTTGTTCTTGTATGCTGGCACTAAAATGCCTATTATCAGGTCATCTGGGATATGCCTTTCTTCTCATACTGCTATGAGTACCCTCGGGATCCTTTTCTCCCCTATCTTGCGTAGCATCTTTATCAATTCTGCTGTGACCTTATCTGAGCCTACTGCTTTCTCTAACTTCATTTTCCTTAGTGCTGTTCCTACTTCTCCTAGGGTGGATTCCTCATCTTCTTTCATCATAGGCTGTGTCTGGGACAGTACGGTTTATGTGAGATTTGCTCCACTTAGAAGCTACTGGAGGTCCTCCTTCCATCTGTCTTTGTTATTGCATGTACTGGTGAGCAAGTTGTTACTGGCATCCCTTACGAAGTTTGTCTGACTATCTCCTTTATCTTTCTGTCTTTGCAAAATTATACTGTTTCTTTGTGCCATGTACTAGGTCACTTTACAGAAGATGGTAGTGGCTTTTATGCCTTGTTATTTGCTATTCCAACTCTTCTCTAAGCCTCTTTTTTGACCAACCAGTATTGCTTCTTAGCCTGGTCTGGCTTTTCTGTCCCCCATTTTTCCTTATGATGGCTTCCTGGACTTCTGTATTCCATGATCAGCTTTCTTTATGTACATTATCTCCATACCTGGCTCAGCCGCATATTTGTTCTATAGTCCTTACACATGATGTTTTGAGGGGCTGCCATTCTTCTTCAACTCCACTTATTTACTCCTCTTCCTGAGGTGTTGCAACCCTAAGTAATTCCATGAACTGCTGTGCTTTCTGTCTAGTCAACGTCTAGGTCTTCAGCCTAATCATTGTTGACCTTATAGTCTTCAATGACCACTGCTTGCTGTGGGCCAACTGTTTCACTGGTGATGACTTTGTAATCAGTGATTCTAGACCACTGACCCCTTCTTACTAAGATGAAGTCAGAATTGCTTGTTGACCACTCATCATATGACTGTCTCTCTTGCTGAACCATGTGTTGGCCTCCATTAAGCCATTTGCCTGAAATAAGTACAGAATAACATTTTCTTCTTTATTCCTTTTGCCCTGCCCATGTGGACTTAGGCAGTCCTCATAGTCTTGTCTTGCTTTGTCTAGCAGGTCCTGCACCTGCTGTTTGAATGCATTTTTTCCTCACTTTCACAGCCCAGCTGTGGGGCATAGGCTGAGATTATGAATACTGCCCTGTCCTTACATTGGAGTCTGAATGTCCTAAGTTTGTCATTAATTCTGATGACCTCCCTCACTGCCTTCCAAAACCTCTCCCTCACCATAATTTCCACTCCATTTCTAATCTGTCCTCCTAAGTAGTAGACTCGGGATCCCAAAATAAGTGATTTTGCTGCAGTCCCTTACATCTTGTCTCTTGTCTAGGGTATACTGGATGCCCTCTGCTTGTTATATGTACTAACTCTGAGACTGCACAATCATTGGGGAAAGGAAATAGTTCTCTACTTTGGGACTGTCAATCCCGCACACCTGTTGACCACCTGTCTGTGTCAACCAAAGGACGTTGCTCTACTGGGTGATGTAAATATGTATACATGCTAGTATGTTGTGACAATGTGTCCATATTGAATATTGTTCATTTGTAATAAAGAGGACCTATTCTTTTGAAATTGATGGCCTTTTAATACTTTTAATAAGGCTGAGAGTTAAATGTTTGAAACTTAACAGGCCTAAATGCCAAATACGTGTAACATCCCTGAAAATATGGGTCATGTTTTATGTGCAGAAGGACTGAAACTAGATGCAAAAAAAAGAAAAAATAGTTGCAAAATGCTGTCAAATTATCCCTTGTACATTTTCTAGACATTGTACAGTAACTATGAATGTTCACCCCCTACTTGTGAGAAGTCAGATATCCTTTCAGAAAATTACTACAGCATGATGTAACACTTTTTTCGGCTATGAAACAAGACATGAAGTTTGAAATTGTGAACTGTTTAGTTACCACAGCACCAGTTTTACTATGTGGGTCAGTCTACAATTCTGCACATATATTTACATACACACACACACACACACACACACACACACACACACACACACACACACACGCACACATGTGCACACACACACATGCATACGCACATGCTAATAGAAGAATATTTTCTTGATTTACTGCATTTGTATTTGCTTTATACAGTGACTGTTACTATTTTGAACATTTTTAAAGCATTTATTTAGTTTTGTGGCAAAAAAAATCATCATTTCTGTGTTTGTTGACTAGTTCCATTTACTTCCAAATCACCTTGCAGAAGGGCAAATTAGCCAGGGACTTGGTTGTTTGGTAGTTGTTTGTTGTTTAATTTACAATTGAGAGCTACCTTTTTTGTGCAATTTACATTAGGAAATTCTAAGATCACCCATCTTGTGGCAGAAGGTGTTCACCTGGTCTCTCAGAGTTGGGAAGCAATCTAGTGATCTTGAAGTGTGGTTGTTTATTGGTTAGAGGGCATAGGAGTCAGTTTTCAAGTTTTTTTTTCTCTGCTATAAATTAAATGAGTTTAGGTGGAGCTGCCCATCGAGAAACAGCAGTTTGTATTGCCTGTATAGAAGCAATGGCCAGACAGTACAATTTCCCTAGAAAGTTAAGGTTAGATCTGAAAGCTGTTAAACAGCATGGCATTGTATGGAATGAAACACACAGCAGCTAGCTTGCACATGCAGAGAAACATGTTAGACCATTCCATGCATGTCAAAAATACAAGAAAGATGCTGGATCTGAGCAGAATCTTTCTTTCTCCAAGAATGCTGCCTAGGTACAAAGAAAAGGTAATTGTCTAGTGACTTTCATCTTAATTTAGCTAGTTTCATCTTCAAAATCTCTAATCCCTCTGAAACCAATATCTTGAATTCAAGGAATTCAAATGTATTAATTTTACCAAATTCTATGATATTTCAAAATTTAGTTATAGCAGATCAAGATGCTGGACAGTCCTACTTGCTTTGCAAAGAATGGCCTGCATCTCTTGCTCCAAGACTTTGGCATACTGGCTAAACCCTTTGCTATCCCTATAGAGCTCTTTCTAGGCAAAGCCCAACTAATGGTCCTCCCAATGTAACTAATGTAACACAGTAGGACAATCAAAACAGGACCATGTTAGGGTGGCTGTGCTCAATTACAGAAATCTTAAGAATAAACTGGTTGACCCTGAGGCTCTCCAGCATTTGGAATGTATTGATATCTATGTCATTACTGAAATTTGGTTGAAATGTATAGAAAACACTCCCTCCATAGCAACGTTTTACACCTACCATGGATTTAGAACTGGTGGTAACCATGGTGGCATTCCCATATTTGTTAGTACCATATCAAATCCAGACAGATTCCAGGGGAACCATAAACTGAACTTATTGAACTAAAAACCACATTAAACAGGAACAAATATCACTTCATAGCCTATTATAGGACAACCCCTATGTCCTCTGATAATTGCATAAGGTCAATAAACTGGAGGTCCTATTACTCCAATGCAAGATATGCTCAGAAATTTTTAGATTTAATAAAGAAAAATTCTGTGGACCTGATTGTTATTAAACCCACTTCAGCGCATAAATGTCCTGATCCAGTCCTTTCGACTGTAGTAGCTTCATGTAGTAATTCCTTAATATTTCCTTCCCCAGTTAAGTCAAATCTTAATCTAGTGACCTTCATCTTCAAGATCTCTAATTCCTCTGAAACCTATATCTTGGATTCAAGAATTTTAAATATACTAATCATATAAAATTCTATGATGATATTTCAAAATTCACTTATAGCAGGATCACCTCAGATGCTACAGCAGTAGGCAGCTTCAAAAATAAATTATATGCCCACTTAGATAATTGTATAGAATTGTCAGTTCCAATCAGATCTTAATATAATGGGAAATTTAAACCAACCACCCTAGTGGTCCACCAATATAAATAAACTCTACAATAAATGAAAAAAAAACTTAGTATACAGTAGATCAAAAGACTCTGATATCAAGATTAACATCAGAAAACAACTGAAAAATACTATTAAATCTACTAGAGCAGCCCATGAACTTAGGCTAGCATTTCAAGCTAAGGACAATTACAAATACTTCTTCATTTATGTTAGGAAGCTAGGAAATAAATCCGAACATTGTTTTTAACTTATTCAGAATGACACCATCTATGCTGACCCAGTAGATGTTGCCAATATAATAAAAATAAAATCATTGCAAACTACACCCCAGAGAAGATTATTCAAAAGCTTACTTATCTCTTAATCTTTCTAATCTCCCATCATCACTAAAGAGCATGCACTAAATGTGCTTTCCAAGACAAAAAATACTTCTTCCATCTGACCTGATAATATACGTGGTTGTTAAGTAAACTGCAATGAACATCTCCTGGCAGAACCACTACTTAAACCTGAGTTTAAAGACATACTTTGTCTTTGAGGTTTGGCACACATCAGCAGTAACAGCTCTCTAAGTGTGGCCCTGAAATTGACTCAGGGAATTATAGGCCCATCAGCATGGTAAGTGTCATTTGTAAAGCCATAAAGTGGTAGCCATTTTAAATGTCAGAACCTGCTTTTGAGCTAAGTATTAGATGGCCATTTCTTGCAATATTCCCTTTTCTTTGCAGTATGGTGATTTCAGAGTCAATATATATAGGTTCAGGGGTTGTAGGGGTGGCTTTCTCTCCACAGTGGGGGGGGGGGGGTGTTGCAGAGGTGAAAGCTCCCTGCAAAAAAAAAAAAAAAAAGAAGTTTTAAGAAGTGTGATGTTCAACATCTGCTCTTCTCCTGCATTTTTGGGCTTTTTTCCTCAGCATGTTGGCACTCAGAATAATGAGTGCTGATATTTAAATAGGGAGCTCCTATGGAACACATTATAACAGCCTTGATAAACTATGGTATCAAAAAATCTCATCAGACTAGACCTGCAGCATTTTGGCTTTGTCAATGGTAGATCATGCCTAATTAAGTGGGTTAACTTCTTTGAAAAGCTATTGCAGGCTGTTTACAGCAATCATGCTCTACACACCACATGACTTGACATGACCTAGGCATTTGACACCATCTCTCATGTTGTTATAGTTAGTAAGCTTAATGCATTGCACATATATTCCTATGTGGTAAGATGGATAGAAAATTGGCTAAAAGATGGAAGCCACACAGTGCAAGTGGTAGGTGCCTCATCAGAGTATGAAGGTGACAAGTGGTGTACCACAAGGTACAGTACTGGGACTTCTTTTAATAAGCATTTCCTTTTCTGGTCTCCAGACCATGAACCAAGACCTTTGGCTAACCATGTTTGCAGATGACTACAAATTACGAGTCATTGTCAAGAATCCTCTGATGTTCTAATTCTTCAGCAAGAACTTGAACTCATAAATACCTGGTGTACCAAGAAGGGCTTAAATTAAATGCATAGAAGGGCAATATTGTCACATCTGGTAGACAATGCCTCCCCTAGCATACAGCATAGACAACACTCCACTTAAAAATATGAATGTTATTGGAGACCTTGGAACTTGAGCTTATAATTCCATATCCTTTGATCGTGATGTAAAAGCAGTAATCAAAATAGTCTCTAAAGAGGTCATTGCCTCCTTATATTCAACACTGATTAGGCCAATTATCATGTATAAAACCCTCATCTGGGATGTGTATCACCAGACATATGAAACAAATGGAAAGCCCTAAGAGCTCTTACCTAAAAAGATCACTGGCTTAAAAACCCTAAGCTATTAAAAATCTGGAAGCACTGTCTCCTGTCCCCCTAATTTCCTGAGGGATGGTCTATGCTAGGGAGCCAGTGGTAATGGATCCCTTGTATATCCACAAATCAAACCGTCTCACTAATTCCAGAACCATGGGTCTAATGGTCTAGGTGTGTGTACTTGCAAGGCATAAATGGTCATAAGACTCAGTTGTCTTGAATTCCTTATGATTCTATGATCCTATGATAAATCCATCTTTGGGCTCGAATCTGGTCATCTGTTCATTTTTATGTTTAACTGTTTTGTATGGTAAAGTCACAGTGGAGCAATCGTCCTTATGTCCAAAATTGCAATTCATAAATCTTTTACTTGTAAAATCAGTAATTGTTTTTTTTATTGAGAAAAAATCCTGGTATTGTCTTTAGAAAGTCATTTGTGCCTCAGTACAATACATGTTTTTATATTATCACTGCTTAACTCCTTTTTATAAAGAAAACAGTTCTGTGCCTATAGTCATCATTCATATATTACATATGTAGCTTCATTTCTACTTAATGCCCAGATGAAGCTGTGTTCTGCCATTTACTTTTTGCCTGTTACCACTTTAGTAATCTTGAAATAGTTTTGCACATTTTAGGCAGACTACCTTATAATCAGTTGTTATGCCCATACTGTTACACTATTATGCTTTAAGGGCCAGATTCTAAAAAGACTTGGGTGTAGAGTGCCATGCTTGCCCTACAACAAGTAGTTACTCTGTGTCTGATACTACACACCTGAAATCAAACCTAGGACTCTGCCAGTCTTATTCAGTGTTTGCTATGGCCTCCAAAGTACTATGGTCTATTCCAAAAGGGAATGGAGTTTTGTTTGTGAAAAAAAGGCATTGAACATTGGTGAAGGTTATTAATGCACAACTTTAAGCAACTGCTCTCCTTGTATGTCAGTCTATGTAGTACAGGCAGTAGCTGCTGGGAAGCCAGATTGCCTGCAGTATGCAGTATTAAGTTTCACATACAGGTGGTGCTGCACTGTATAGTCAGAGAGCCATGGGGGAGGTTAAGGACTGAGTATATGCATGGCTGGATGGTGCACTAGCCATCCCCGTACTTCAATGGGGTCAGCTCACAAAGACTTCTATATTAAAAGTAGATTTAACTCATTGGTGGGCTAATGGCACCACATGCCCATCCACTACTATGGACAGGGAAAATGCAGGCATGATGACCATGCTGTCATGATTGCATTCTCCTGTCTTCCATACAGCTGGAACTGCTGTGCAGGACAGCCTTATGGTTAGGCAGTTCCACCTGTATGGTAGACCTGGCATCACAGAGAGACAGACAGACAGACTCACTCTGCAATGTAGTTCTTCCTTACAGGTGGTGCTGCAGACTGGAACTTCTTCATTCAGACTTGGTGGGCCCACCTAGGTCTCGGTAGGTTTCTGTAATGCTATGCATAGATAGCAACATTCATTAGCATTACATTATAGAATTTCATTACCTGTTCCTAATGTTGCAGGACCCCTGACCTTTCCATACCATGGCATTGTGAGGTACTGAATTGGGATGTCATCACAAGAAACAGAGTGGAAAAATCACTTCAGAGCAGTGAGTGCAGGGTGGCAAAGGTTCTCCATTCTGTTACTATGAAGTCTGTGGGATTTGACACTAAATGTATAACATAGTGTGAGCAGTCAGATTTACTATCATATTGTCTGTTTACTTGCTGCTTGAATATTACAACAGCATGTACAGCAGGGTGTACTGTTCCACACGCACTTGCAGACATGTACAGTATAGCGTACTGTTCCGCATGCACTTGCAGACATGTACAGCAGGGTGTACTGTTCCACACGCACTTGCAGACATGTACAGCAGGGTGTACTGTTCCACACGCACTTGCAGACATGTACAGCAGGGTGTACTGTTCCACATGCAGTTGCAGACATGTACAGCAGAGTGTAATGTTCCACATACAGTTGCAGACATGTACAGCAGGGTGTACTGTTCCACATACAGTTGCAGACATGTACAGCAGGGTGTACTGTTCCACACGGACTTGCAGACATGTACAGCAGAGTGTACTGTTCCACATGCACTTGCAGATATGTACAGCAGGGTGTACTGTTCCACACGCACTTGCAGACATGTACAGTATAGCGTACTGTTCCACACGCACTTGCAGACGTACAGCAGGTGTACTGTTCCACATGCACTTGCAGACATGTACAGCAGGGTGTACTGTTCCACACGCACTTGCAGACATGTACAGCAGGGTGTACTGTTCCACATACAGTTGCAGACATGTACAGCAGGGTGTACTGTTCCACACGGACTTGCAGACATGTACAGCAGAGTGTACTGTTCCACATGCACTTGCAGACATGTACAGCAGGGTGTACTGTTCCACATGCACTTGCAGACATGTACAGCAGGGATTACTGTTCCACATGCACTTGCAGACATGTACAGCAGAGTGTACTGTTCCACATGCACTTGCAGACATGTACAGCAGAGTGTACTGTTCCACATGCACTTGCAGACATGTACAGCAGGGATTACTGTTCCACACGCACTTGCAGACATGTACAGCAGGGTGTACTGTTCCACATGCACTTGCAGATGTACAGCAGGGTGTACTGTTCCACATGCACTTGCAGACATGTACAGCAGAGTGTACTGTTCCACATGCACTTGCAGACATGTACAGCAGAGTGTACTGTTCCACATGCACTTGCAGACATGTACAGCAGGGATTACTGTTCCACACGCACTTGCAGACATGTACAGCAGGGTGTACTGTTCCACATGCACTTGCAGACATGTACAGCAGGGTGTACTGTTCCACATGCACTTGCAGACATGTACAGCAGAGTGTACTGTTCCACATGCACTTGCAGACATGTACAGCAGGGATTACTGTTCCACACGCACTTGCAGACATGTACAGCAGGGTGTACTGTTCCACATGCACTTGCAGACATGTACAGCAGGGTGTACTGTTCCACATGCACTTGCAGACATGTACAGCAGGGTGTACTGTTCCACACGCACTTGCAGACGTACAGCAGGGTGTACTGTTCCACATGCACTTGCAGACGTGTACAGTAGCACTAGACTTCTAGATATGCAACTGTTTCCCACATCTGACAGGCTTCCACTCTTGTTGTGGGAATCACATGCTTTCTTCTGTTCAGTAGCCATACTGTCATCACATAAGTTATTAGAAAGGGTAGTTAAAAGTATGCCTAGTTACTTTTCAACTTAGCCCCTTATGAAAGAGATGTCAGTGGCTTCACAGATATCACAATCACTTTTAATGCCAAGAAAATGAGAAGATGGCTGCTTAATGTTGTGTTGCAATAATGACACTTGTGGAGTACTGTTAGCCATAGAATGATACGTTAAACTGAAGTCCCAACTGCTTGAGCTGGTGCTAAATTAGGTGTGTGTGTAAAAGATCCCATATTACTTACCAATATGAGCAGGAGGCTTTCTTCAGTGTCCTGGGTGAAATAGCCTTAGTGAGTATGAATGCCACATCAGGTATCCACTGAAAAAAAAACATGTTTAGAAGACTTAGTAATTAACATTTTGTCGAAATCTCCTCAGTTTTCTTGATACAAAACTTTAATTATAGCCTAGTTTACTTATACTAAATATTAGCTGTAATTTCTGTAGCTTCATTTTATTTGTTGCACACATCTCAAAATTCTGCTTCTCAACAGGAAGGATACTGTGGTTTTCATCTTCTTGTGGAAACTTGCCAATATATCTACAATCAGTTTCCATAATTAAATACAAAGTGTGAACTCTTGTGTCACTTAAAGACTCCTGGTTTCTCAAATGTTTGCAAACCTGAATAAAAAAAATGGTTTAAATGTGTTGTAACTTAAAATAAATGGGGAAGAGACATATAATGCAAGTGTGATAGATGTAACATATCACTTGTCTTATGGATAGGTCCACAGACTTAAAGTTCAAAGAATATAGTGTTTTGCATACACAAGATTCACAAGATGATGTGTGAGGGACCAGGATACTGAGTGCTCAAAAATTCTAAAGCTATGGAAAAATGGAAGTCTAGTGCATATTCTAACAACAGATAGATTCTATTGTAAAATATCAGCAAGCAATTATTATGGAAGATCTTGTTAAGCCAGTAAACTTTTCTGCAAAATTATAGTAGCCTTAAATGGGCTAGATTATGAATGTACTGGGTCTACATCTTATAAAATTGCTACCTTGATCAAGCATGAATGCTAGATTAAAGAACCGCTGAACCTGTTGTGATCCACATTCATATGGTCATGTATCAGCAGTGAAATGCACAGTTACCTTGCTATTCAACTTGGGTTCACTGAGAATTGTGGGACAGGCATAATGATAGCATCAGAGACCACATCCCCACCTCAAGAAAAGAAAAAAATGTTATGTTACCTCTCCCCCTTGTCCTCCTCATGTTTTCTTGAAAGAATCCATGCCATGAAGTTACTTTGACCACAATCTGGTACTGTATAGCATTTAGTTCATGCAAGACACATGCACTTAAATCTGTCTCTCTATACTGCACCACTCTGCTGTGTGATATAAGACCATAGGGGTCTGTTAAAATTTTCCTAACCAAGATTTTGGAGATTTCCTTATACCATTGCATTTGAAATTCTTCACCATGTCCACTGTATCTTATATCTGATCTAATACCTAGATATATTAATTTTGATAGCAGGTAAACAAATAACACTTTTCATTTATTTCTACTATCACAGGGTTACCCATAATGTTCTTCTCCTTTGGGTGTATGGAAAAAGAGGCATGTTGTTTATATTTATATCTTCAATGACTTGACATATATACCTGTGCCATTTGTGCCCTCACTTTTATCCCAGACTAACACCAGAGGGGTAGACAGAGGATGACTACCTTTATGTGGGGATAGGGAGACAAGCACTTCTTCACAATAAGATCTATGTTTTGTCACAAACATTTGTCTTCTCATTTTATCAAGAATTACTATTTTTTGAGATTTGCACATTAAGCTTTGGACACCATTTATTTCTTTAATGAAAGAAAAAAATTACTGAATTTCTTTCCTCGCCCTTGATTTTTTTTTCAGGGCATCACTAGATCAAAAGATTGGAAAAAAGCTTTAAAATGCACCTCAGAGTATCCAGAACCCCATGACTTTGAGGGATTAGCAACCACCAGATCCCTGGGTTATTTTAGTTATTTTCTCCAAATTTATTTGCAATCTCAGCCAGTTATGATGTGTTGAAAGGACTGGAGGAAAAACTGAAGAGTAAGACAAAGTGTGAAAAAACAAGAATGGGGAAATCTGTCTTGATGATGTGGTGGTCAAGAAGGAGGGAACATTGGGAGACATTGATTTTGTGCATGTGTGGGGGGGACAAGTGTGCAACACTGGGTGTGCCATGGAATCTTTTGTCTAGGGCTCTGTTTTATATAAGACTGGTCCTGTTGATCACAGTTAGACATCTGAGGTGTATGTTGTTAATAAAGGTGCTGGAATGATCAGGCACTGTGGCAAGCTATGGATGAAAGTAACTGATCTCATCTATTGTTTAATCACAGGTAATGATCATTGATCTGACAGGTTTATATTATAACATCAAAGTAGTAAAACGTTGAATGTTATAATATCGAACCCAGAACAGCGAACTCTGAAAATAGTGAAGCTGCAGAGCATTAAATTCTTTCCTAGGGAAAGAATTTGGTGGGCTGTTTCTGCCGCTTCACTGTTTTCTCCACTGTGGTGCGAAGGTTACTGACTGGGTTAAGGTAAGTGTGCGAACTGATCGGGTTAAGGTGAATGTGGGAATGGGATAGTTAGGGACCTTAGGGTTAGGGAGTGGGTAAGGTGAGTGTGTGATAGTTAGGGGCCTTAGGGTTAGAGAGCAGGTAAAGTGAGTGTGCAATAGTTAGGGACCTTAGGGTTAGGGAGTGGGTAAGGTGAATGTGCGATAGTTAGGGACCTTAGGGTTAGGGAGCGAGTAAGTTGAGTGTGTGATAGTTAGGGGCCTTAGGGTTAGGGAGCGGGTAAAGTGAGTGTGCAATAGTTAGAGACCTTAGGGTTAGGGAGTGGGTAAGGTGAGTGTGCAATAGTTACGGACCTTAGGGTTAGGGTTTGGGTTAAGGTAAGTGGATAGATTGTAGTGTATGTACGGTTTAGAGTAGGGTTAAAAGTGGGATTTTAAGTGTATATGTGTGGATTACTTTTTTTGGTGTGCTTGTGTTGTGTGTGTGTTTCTTGGAACAGCAAATTTTTTCCCTGGGAAAAAAATTGCTGTTCTGAGCTTTCCATTATATCACATTTCGACATTCCAAGTTTGAGCTTATGGTGTTCGAAATTTTGGGATTTCGATTATGTGATATACACCCGATCTGACATAATATAACTTTACCCATTCCATTTAGCCCCACATACATACCTCTCAAATGTACAGATTTTTGCAGAATGTCCAGATGTTTGCCTCATATTTTTGGTCCATTTTTCATAAAATTGTGGCTTTCTGGCAAATTAGTGGCAAATCAATAATGACTGAAGTTTGAAAATAATGACAGACATTGAAGTTTTAGACTTCATCTCCTGCAGAAAATTCATGCTAATGCAAAACCGCTAATGCAAAACCTGTTATTCTATCACCTTTCTAAGTTTATAAGACCAATATTTAAAAATTGTCCCTATGTGTACTACTTTTTCCATGGCTTTGTCCATATTTCTTACTCTAAGAGGTTGAGAGGTATGCCCACATAGCCTAGTACCTACCTATGAACCTATTAACCTATCTGCCCGAGGGCATTTATAAGCCTAGCCAGAGTGTGCCAGTTTTCGCCGCCCCATTGATTAATTAACTGAGCCTCTGTCAAGAAGAGCCAATGAAGTGATCCCAGGGGTATATTTTCTGTTACCCATCCGCTCGTCAAGGTTTCTCTTGAAGAGTGTTAGTGAGGGGCTCTGCCTAATGCAGTTAGGAATTTTGACAGGAATCTATCCCTCCAGCATATTCTATTTATTGTTGTGGAGAGGTTTAGCTCACTAGAGTGAGTGGCTCGCAGTGACTTGGATTTCTTTAGGTGGAGCATGTCCAGCAATTCTGAGTTGGACATGGCTTTGTAGGTCAGGCAGAGATCACCTCTGAGTAAGTGATATGCCACTGAGTACAGCTGGAGTTTTTCCAGTCAGGCTGCATAGGACATATGTTTGAGACCAGTAATCCTCTTGGTGAGGTACTTTTGTGGTCTTTCCAGCTGTTGGAAGTGTCTTGTGAGGTACATCCCAAACGGGGCAATTGTACTCTATGATGGGTCTGATGAGTGACGAGTAGGGGGGCACTATAACCTCTTTATTTCTAGATGTGAACCCTTTAGTAATTAGATGGGCTACATAGAAGGATTTCCTAATACTTTTGCAAGATGATTGTCAAAGGAGAGATTACTATCTGCCTGGGTCCCCAGATCTCTTATTACCTGTTCTGTATTAAGGGGGCTGCCACCTATGTGGTAATTCATGGGTGTTTTGTTTTTCCCAAATGGGATGACTATGCATTTTTTGGCATTTAGCTTGAGACCATGACTTTGACACCAGGTGTCTGTCTCAGTAAGGCCCTTTTGGAGAATGTCCATGTCAGCCAGAGAGTCAGTTATGGCTCCCAGTTTGCAGTCATCGGTGAACTTGGTTAGCCATAGTCCTCCTGTGTTTACCTGTACTTTTGAGAAGTATATGCTGAACAGTAGGGGTCCCAGGACTGAGCCTTGTGGGACACCACTTGTGACTGGTTTAGAGTCGAACCTGGAGCCCGCTATTCTTACCATGTGAGTTCTGTCTGTAAACCAGTTGGCAACCCATCTCATGACGTAGGGGTTTATGTTCAGGCTGGTGAGTTTTTCTATAATTCCTGAGTGGGAAATGTCTTTGTTAATGAGTTCCATGATGATGTGCTCCATAGCCTTGCAGACCAGGCTAGTCAGGTTTATGAGGTGATAGTTACCAGGGTCAGATGTGGCCCCTCCTTTTTGGAGTGGAATAACCATTGCTGTGCACCATTCTATGGGCACGTAGCCTGTGGAGAGGCTGAGGTTGAACAGTGTGTTTAGGTGGGGGGTTAGTTCGTTCTGTAGTTCATGCAAGACGCAGCATGGGGCACCATCTGGCCCCACTGACATTGTGCTTTTGGCTTTTGAAAGGGCTGTTTTCACCTGTGCGTCTGTGATTTCCAGGACACTACACTTTTCTGGTATTGTTGTGGGCCCTTTTGGGGGTGAGAGGGGGGTGAAGTTTGCACTGACTATCTGCCAGGACATTGGCAATATCAGTGGGTTCACTATATTTTGTGCTATTTTGCACTATCTCAGAGTATATCTGCGAGTTGCCACTTAGATTCTTAACATAGTTAAAGAAGGCTTTGTGGTTATCTTTCGAATCCTTGGCTATTTTTCTTTTGAAGTTAGCCTTGGAGGATTTTATGAGGGACCTTAGTTTCTTACTGATACTGATCAGGGATGTCTTTACTTCTCGGGATTTGCTTTTTTCTGAACTAGTTTCCTCCTTCTATTGTATAGCCTGTTTATGGCAGAGGTCCACCAGACTGGTTTCCTTTTCTTAGGGGAGTGAGTCTTGGTTTTGCTAGGGATGGCATGATCCATGTATCCTTGTAGGTGCTCATAGAGTGCATTTGTAAAGGTTCCTCTGTCTTGGACACTGTTATCCTTTAGCGTGGGGGCTGTGAAACTTACCACCTCTGTCTTAAGTAAGGTGAAGTTTGCTATAGAAAAGTTTTTCACTGTGGTTTCCTTGGTTGGAGGTGGTGGTGTGGTGTGGACATCCAGAGTGATTAGTTTATGGTCTGATCTAACCAGTGACTGGTTGACCTCTGGCGTGGAACACCTGTCACCCATGTTGATGATGACCAGGTCCAATAGGTTTTCACTTCTGGTAGGGGGGTTTACCAGCTGATCCAGGGCATTTGAGTTGATAAATTCCAGGAAGCGCTGGGCCTGGGAGTTTGTACTTGAGTAGTTTTCCCAGTTAATGGTAGGGTAATTGAAATCTCCCAATATCAGGGTGTTCGGTAGGACCTTCATGTTTTCCAGTGTCTCCAGAAAGGCGGAGTGGTGGTCCTGGGTCATGGAGGGTGATCTGTAGCAGGCCACAATTTGCATTGCAGATTTGTCTGATGTTAGTTGCACATGGATGATCTTGGAGGTATCATGCTGCGCCACTAAACTGGAGGTGTAGGTATCCTTGATGAATATGGATGCACCCCCTCCTTTTGTGTTTCGGTCCATGTTCTGTGGCCGAAATGTGTGGTATGAGTTGTAGGCCGGTAGTGCTGGGGTGCTCCATGGAGCCTTGAACCAGGTTTCAGTCACTGCACAGGTGTCAACGTTCTCCATACTGAGGAGTGCTTCAAGCACATGCATTTTGAGATTTAAACTCCTGGGGTTGAGTAGCATAACCCTGATTTTTTTATTTGTGCTGTTTATGGAGGTGGGTTTGACTTTTGAGCCTTGCTTAAAAAAGGCACTATGGGGGGCAGCAAGAGCCTTGGCTAGTATTCAAAATCCTAGGGGTGACAGGTGCAAGCCTTCTCTTGTGAAGCAACTAGGCCTGTCGAGCATGCCGTCCCAGGCTGACAGACACTGGATCCTCTTTGAATGACACCAGAAGCTTAGCCAATTGTTGAAATTGATCATTTTTTCTTTATACTGCGGTATCATTCTTGGTGAGGGTAGGATGCTACTCAGGGTCAGGGTCATACCCGCCTGGGCTACATGATCAGAGAGCTCTTCCATGTCTCTTTTCATGTAGTCCAGGGAGGTGCATCTCAGCTCATTCACACCAACATGAACAATGACATTATTTGTACTTGTGGAGTGACCTGAGTGCTTGTGTTATGTGGCGGATTCTGGCTCCCGACAGGCAGCTAACAGTAACCTTCTGCTTGTCCAGCCTAGTGAGTGGGATGTCAGTGTGCCTGACTATAGAGTTGCCTATTACTAGTGTGTTAGGTATGTTATTTCGCCTTAAGGGCAGTGATTGTGCGGCACACTGATTTTGTGTTTTATGTGTTGTTTGGTTTGTGACAGGAGGTGCAGGTTTTTTGGGTGTCTGCTTTGGGGGTCTGTGATGCTTTTGCAAGTTGCCTCCAAGTATGATTTTGTGTATCTATGTGTATTTATTGCCAGTGCTGGTTTAGTATGTCTATGTGAGGCTGGAGGTGTGGTACAAGTGTTAACCTTCTCCTCATGACTGCCTGTTCCAGTCTTGGGTGGAGAGAGCTTAGCCTCCAATTTAGCTATATAATTGCATCTCTCGCATATGTTAATGTTTTGTGGTAGGAGGAGAGGGTTGTCAGTGTACATGAGGCAGTTGTAACATTGCCTCAGGATACCCAGGTTCACCAGCTGGACTGGAGAGTATACTTGAAATTGTCCTTTGGTCATGTCTGAATAGTAGGGTGAGCTGCTTAGTCGCTTGGCTGGTGAGGGGTGAATAATGAGCCTTGCCCTGCTGGGCAGTCAAGTGTTTGGGTATATTAGTGCTTGCTATTAGGTCTGAGCAAGTGCTGAACTGTAGGATGCTTTTTAAGTGCTTAGGTTGAGAGTTAGACTACTTTCAAGAGAAAAACTGAAGAGGAGACTTGGTGGAGCCGGGATAAATTTAGCCCTAGCTAACTAGCGCTGTCCAGACGTGCAAAACCGTGCAAAAATGGTTTTTATAGCAGAGAAATGAAAGAGATAGAAATTAGCCCCAAATGGCCTACAAACTACTAACTTCTGGGCTGGAACCACTCCTCCAGGGACAGATGGCTGCTCAAAGCTCCCTCTCTCACAGGTGAACAGAAAAACTTCCCTCTATCCAAGTAAGGTACGGGCAA
Source organism: Protopterus annectens (assembly GCF_019279795.1). Classification (NCBI taxonomy): domain Eukaryota; kingdom Metazoa; phylum Chordata; order Ceratodontiformes; family Protopteridae; genus Protopterus; species Protopterus annectens. The sequence goes on from NC_056746.1 coordinate 839,702,080, forward strand.
CTCAGAAACTTGTAACACAGCCCTGAATTCAGCACCAGCCTGAAACCTGGACTATATTAGCTTAGAAAGGTGGGAAACAATTAATTTTTTTTTTGAAAAGATAAGGCAAAAACAGTAAAAATACACTTAAAACAGCTTTAAACGACTACAAACAGTAAAAAATACACTTAGAACAGCTTTAGATGACTACAAGCAATCAGAAAAGGCTTTTAAACAAATGACCCAATTAACCAGTAAAAAAAAATCACAAAACTGAGCCTTGTTCCTGTAGTCTTCAATCAGACAAGTTCTAACTGCATACTCCTGCCATTGGGGTGCAGGGGAACCTTCTCCAAAAAAGAAGACCTGGATTAGAGCTCAAGTTATACAAACAAAGCTAGATTCAGCAGGCCTGGATCTAGTCTATGCTACAGCAAACAAGGCACACCAATTTTAGTAAGAAACAGTTCAAATATGCAGGCACTATAAGCCTTTAACCAGAAATTCCCAACTCAGAAGGGCAGAGTCCAGCCTCTCCTCCCACAAGAGTGCAGACCACGAACCTTCTTAATGTAAAATAACTGGCCTGAAGCCCAAGTGCATAGACCAGAACTAATACACTTTTAGAATAACAGACAGTGAGACTTCAATCAGCATTCCCAACTTAGAAGGATGTAAGCTACCTGTCCTGCCACAGCAGTGCAAACCACAAACCTTCTTAATGTAAAACAACTGGTCTGAAGCCCAAGTGCTTAAACCAAAAGGCTTAGAATAATAGCTACACTTTAATCAGGTTACTACCAAGCAGTAATAAATACAATTGAATACTGTTAAGAAGGCCTGGATTAGTGCTCAAGTTATGCAAACAAAGCTAGATTCTGCAGGCCTGGATCTAGTCTATGCTACATCAAACAAGGTGCACAAATTTCAGTAAGAAACAGTTCAAATATGCAGGCACTATAAGCCTTTAACCAGAAATTCCCAGCTCAGAAGGGCAGAGTCCAGCCTCTCCTCCCACAAGAGTGCAGACCACAAACCTTCTTAATGTAAAACAACTGGTCTGAAGCCCAAGTGCTTAAACCAAAAGGCTTAGAATGATAGCTACACTTTAATCAGGTTACTACCAAGCAATAATAAATACAATTGAATACTGTTAAGAAGGCCTGGATTAGTGCTCAAGTTATGCAAATAAAGCTAGATTCAGCAGGCCTAGATCTAGTCTATACTACAGCAAACAAGGTGCACCAATTTCAGTAAGAAACTGTTCAAATATGCAAGCACTATAAGCCTTTAACCAGAAATTCCCAGCTCAGAAGGGCAGATTCCAGCCTCTCCTCCCACAAGAGTGCAGACCATGAACCTTCTTAATGTAAAATAACTGGCCTGAAGCCCAAGTGCTTAAACCAGAACTAATACACTTTTAGAATAACAGACACTGAGCCTTCAATCAGCAGTTCCCAAATTAGAAGGATGTAAGCTACCTGTCCTGCCACAACAGTGCAAACCACAAACCTTCTTAATGTAAAACAACTGGTCTGTAGCCCAAGTGCTTAAACCAAAAGGCTTAGAATGATAGTTACACCAATCAGTAATAAATACAATTGAGTACTTTTAAGATGACACAAAAGCAAAATAAAGTAGGAAGAAACACAAATACAGTAAAAGCAGATGAAAAAAGTGTAATTTTTTTTTTTTTGGAGTGAGCAAATGAGATGGGCCCAGGAGGAGTATCCAAATGCAAATTTACAAGAGGGGCAGGCAGTTTCAAAGCCACCAACTAACTGAAAAAACAGAGCCACAACTTCCAGCTAGATAGTATTCAATGCGACACAAATAAATCAATTTAAACGCTGTATTATTTGAAAAAAGTGCAGATAAAGATTTACTTAAATTCACTTATACGTCCAGTTGATTTGATTTCATGTAGGTCTTAGTTAGCCAAAGTTCAGAGTTTAAGCAGAAAATAATCCAAAATGTACCACTTATATAAGGCAGGAACCGAATAAACTACTCCCACTTATCACTGGCTATTCAAGAATTCTAACAAGCATTAATTGAAAAAACAGTCACAACTTCCAGCTAGATAGTATTCAATGCATCACAAATAAATCAATTTAAATGCTGTATTATTTGAAAAATAAGTGCAGATACCCCCACTTATTACTGGCTATTCAAGAATTCTAACAAGCATTAACTGAAAAAATAGAGCCACGACTTCCAGCTAGATAGTATTCAATGCAACACAAATAAATAAATTTAAATGCTGTATTATTTGAAAAAAGTGCAGATAAAGATTTACTTAAATTCACTTATACATCCAGTTGATTTGATTTCATGTAGGTCTTAGCTGACCAAAGCTCAGAGTTTATTCGATTATTTCCTGTAGCCTTCCCCTTTGAAGTCACCAGCTGCTACTGATAACCTGGTCCAGCTATTCTGTCTAGTTCTTTATCTTTTATGCATGCTATAATCCATGCTTAACTAAGAATGTATTTTTTTTTTCACTGATCCTTGAAATTGCTTTGTGATTGTCCTATGCCATTTTGACAGTATCATATTTTCAGGAAAAAAATCCGTCACCTATCTATGAAATAAATGCTTACCCATTCTCCTATAAGCAATCTACCTTCTAACTTTAAATTTTGTTAATATGCATAACAGAACCAGAAATCAGCCTAGAGGCAAGCAGACTGTGGGGCAAAATGCAACATGTACTCATCAGGGAACATCAGGCTAGTATAATAACTCTTTCAATATCACAAGTCTGGGATTGTAATGCAGAACTAAGTGGGCCTGGGAGGGTGGACTAATGGTTAAAGTGTTTGCCTTACAAACTCAAGGTGCAGGGTTTGAGTCTCACAAGGGATAATTGGCTAGTCTTAAAATGGCTCACAAGGGCAGTTAGCTTAGTACTAATCTATGAACCTATGAACCTTATGGGTATGTCCCCCACTATGTTGGTAGCCCTACTGTATACTCACTTCAGTAGTTAAATATTTCTCTGGAGGGGTGTTCTCCTAAAATGGGCACAGTATTTCAAGTGCAGCTTTACCTCATCTCATTAAAATCATTTTTACCTCCTACAGGTCAGTCCTCCTGAAGTTAACATGGATAGGACCTCATTAGTAGAGTTTCTGAGCTGTGTTGTGTTGTGTTGACGTATTCTCAAAGACCTCTCTGAAGGGCAGTGTCTTCCCTCAATAACATGTTCATTAGTGGCTAGATGGGCATAACACCTGCTTGTAAATTGGTAACAAGAAAATGAATGATAAATCATTACATTTTAGCTTAGATCTCAGCTGTGACATATTATAGTCTCATTAAGGTAAGAACTGTTAAAACGGGCAAATGCATCCCAGAGTGTACTTGAATAATGTGCAACTCAGCAGCGAAAGAGCTTTAGGAGTTGCATCTAATCTGTTATAAGTACTGTATATGTAACATCTATGATGGAATAGGCCATGATAATGAGATAATTTGCATAAGTAAGAGTTATAAGGAGGGTCTTGTCCTATGGAAAGCAGTGATTGTGTAGCTGAAATTTCACATGGAATGTGTAAGGGTGTGCTTGGTAGGCTTAGAAAACTTTAAAGAGTTGAAGAGAGCAATACATATCCAAAGACATCAGCAGTGATGGGTTGATTCTGCCTTACTTATTTTGCCCGGATTAGGCCACACTGATGCACTTTTCACTGTGCTTTCTTTGGTGTAGCCCACCCTCCTCTACAGTTATTTTGATAAATGTTTTGTTTCTTTTCTAAATGTACATACCACTGATGTGTTGTATCACTTTATCTTTTTCAGCAAGTAGGATACATTAGTTTCGTCTTGTAAATTTGGTCATCGTGTTGTATAAAAGAAAATCAGGTCTCATAATGTGGGATGAAAGGGAACAAGTGGAGGGGGCAAATGCCTATGGATAAGATGCAGAAACAGTATTTTGAAGGAAATGCATTGGTGTTTACCTAAAAGAAAAAAGCTGAACCTTAAAGGGAAACTAATGTTGCTGAGTCAAGAGGTGGGTGCAGCACACAGGGATAAGAAGGATGCATTTAAAAGTTGGAGATAACTAAAGAAGGAAAAGACGCAGATCATGGGTGATGAAGGGCAAAACCAGACTGAAGAGAAAACTAGCTGAGACAGTAAAGCAGGGAGAAAAAAATTGGGGTGCATTTCATAGAAAAATGGGGTCAACTAAATAGACTGATCAAGAAAACAAAGGGGCTTACTGATGATGTAGACATTGGTGAAATACTGAACAAGCTATTTTGTCTCAATACTCAAAAAATAAATGGAGAGGGTGGAGAGAGATGAAAGGAAGAGCCAGTAGTGAAGGAGAGGTCAGAAAAGGAACTGGTCAGCTGACAGGATGACAAGGCATAGGTGGAATGCCAGTCAGAGTACTCAAATTCTACAAAGAACCAGGAAAAGAAGAGTATAATTGCTAATAGATCTTGGCAATGGAGAAAACATAGATGACTAGAAAGCAGCTAAAGTTATTCTCTTGTTCATGGAAGTTAGCAAGAGTAGTCCAGGCAACTACATCCCAATTAATCTGACTGTGCTAGCAGGAAATGTAACGTATGGGAAAAATTTTGAAGCATTTCTGAAGGAAAACTAGCTTCAGGACCCAAAACAACATACCTTCTCTGATACGAAGAACTGCTAATGAAACCTATTGAAGTTCTGGGCCAGAGCTAAATGAGGAAGTGTAGGTGGATGTGGTCTGTGTGGAATCAGTAAGCATTCTGACTTGGAATTACAAATCAGAAAGCTTAAAGAAATAGAAGTATGACATAAACCTATGAACATGGTGGGGAAATAATGCAATTTACATCTCAGAAGATGGTTGTTAGGGTGTGGTTGTCAGTGGTGAGAAAATCACTAGTGATGCATAACAATGACTATGTTCCTGATATGTTTTAGTAGGAATTGTTAAAAACTTCTCCACACTACAGACTATCAAAAACAAAATCTCACTAACTCATCCTCTAATGAGCACCTTTGCCTCAACCTCAAAAAAGCCAAATGGCTCCCACAGCACCATAGACTAGACCTGCTACTAGGTTCACTAGGGTCTATATCATATGAGTGAATCGCACAAATTGCGAACGGTCATAATATCGAACATACCGGACCTCAAAGTGCTTTTTCTGAGATTGCAGTACATTCGATATTATGAGCGTTTGCAATTTGTGCGATTTGCTCATATGATTTAGACCTGGTTCACTAATCTTTGGACTTCTCCATCCTAACTCTTTCCCACTACTAGCAGCCAAACCTTATACTAAATACACTCACACTACAACCGCAGATGCTTCTCCAAAACAACTCGCCCCACTCTAGCCACCATTACCCTGACTAAACTGCTCTGACCACTCTTTCTCCATCCTTGCTCCTAAAATATGGGAATTCTTTCCCAGCCACATAAAGGACCTACAATTCCCCTTCTCCATCTTCAGAGTTGAACTTAAAAGACTTCTGCACACCAAATCAAACTGCACTTGCCACACAGCAGCTCACATCATATAAGAGGCTCTCAAAGTCTAGCCTTATTCTCTCTCAACTGCTAACACCTTCTATGTCCCCCACAATTCTCTGCTCTGACTCTCATTACCCCATATTGCTTCCACCATGCTATAAATATGAAATATAATCATGTGAATTGCAAAATTTGCATTTCTGTCATAATTGCTGCTGCTGCATGTATTAATTGCTACTGTACAGTTTTGTTACAGATTGCCATTTTCTGTTCAGATTTTGATATGTATGGCTTAGCGCCTCTCTGTTCTCTTTTTTTTTTTTCTTTGTGAATTTTTCATCTGGGGAGTACCTGCAAATGGTCAATTCTGATCAGTGTACCAACCCAGTAACCAAATGTAAACTAAAATAAAATCAATCAATCAATAAATAAATAAGAAAAAACATTGTATATTGGGGGTAACTGACAGGAAAGAAATTAGAGATGCAGTCCTGGATGTGGGCAAAATATAAAAATAGACCTGGAAGTTGTCTGTATGTGGTAGATGGATGGAAGATGAAACTCGCTACAAATAAGAGTAAGGATCTTCATCCTGGGCAAAACAACCTCAAGGTTACATATAAGTTAGGTGATGCTAAAACTGGTGACACTGGCTTCAATTGACCTAATAGTGATCTTTCCACCAGCAATGGACCATCAGACAGAAATAGACAGTGCAGTAGGAATTGCCAACAAAGTGTTGAACTGTACTGTGAGGCACATGGACTTCAATGATAGAATAATTCTTTTCTCCCTGTATACAATACTGATGGGACTACATGTAGAATAGTGTGTGCATTTCTGAGGATCCAGCAAGTAACATGAGGAAATCTATGAAAAGAGGCCACAGGGGTCATCATGGCATATTTCAGCAACTGGAGATAGAAGCACATATTCTTAATGCATAGCCCTCATTGTCTATATTGTTACCTGTAGCTTAGCTTCAGCATACCCAAGTCTAACTTAATTCTGAGCAGTGGTTATCTCATCTTTATTACTATGATATGCCTCATGCTATTACCCCTCTTTCATATTTTTCACTCCTATATAATTGAATATTATATACTGCTATAATTAAAGGAACTTTATGTATTTCACTGCTCAACTATACTGCACATTTAGTAATTTGTTAACCAGGTATGTTGACTGTTCTATTGAGCTTTTTCAGCCACGATTCAAACATATTGGAGCAAACAACATAGAAAACAAAAATATCAAGTTTCAAAGAAGATGTCTTAACATACATTAATTACCAAAATTTACAATTGATCCAAAACATACAGAGATTGCAGATTTCAGCAATATCTACAAGAGTATAAATGCATACAAAGACTGAAAGTTCCAGTGAGGATGGAAAAATGTGCCTAACATCAGACCATGTAGAAATAGAGCACAGAGAAAAATGATTTCTCAAAGAAATAAATCTTGGCAGATAATATGAGTACAGATGATATATGTACAGAGGAAGACCATACAGTTTTTAGTTTTCATCTAGTCCCATGAAGGCAAGCACAGTAAATGATCCTTAAGTTTATCTTTAAAGGATTCCAGTGACTGTCCCTTTCTTATCACACAGGGTAAGTGGTTCTAGACTGATGGTTTAGATCTGGATGGGGCTTTTTCACCTATGTTAGTTTTAAAACTAGGTTTGACTATGATGATGGATTTGCATGACTTTCATGAAGATTAATACTGTAGTCTCTAATCTGCGTTTTTGATTTAAGTGGGGGCCATTAACCCATTAACACTATTGTAAATAAGGATGACCTGAAAAGAAGTGTGGCCCTACCTTGAACTGCCAACCAGTTAAATTTGTCAAGAAAAGTACAATGATGTGTGCATGTATCTGATCTGCTAGGAGTACAAATATGCATACCTTGTTTTCCGTAGCCTCTATTTTTTGAGTATTGCCCCACACTGCAAGTCTTACAATGGTAAATCATATCCAAGTTTTGGTAAGAGTACATTCCTTGTTATTGCACCTCTGGCTTCTGGGGATAGTAAATGAGATATAGCAGAGTTCGAGCTGTGCTAGGGTGGAATTGATGATTTTTCTCTGTATGTTGGGTAAATATCAAAGAAGGATCTAGTGTAAGGCCATGGTATCCTTGGTCGGTAATATTAGGATAGGGTTTAATCATAGTGTCTGTTAATAGAATTGGGGGAGGTTATATAGTTTATGTGGTGTGGCAAATAACATAATGCGACACCTTTTGACTTAACAAGTAGTTTATTTACATGGTTCCAATTGTAAAGTGCTGTGAAGCTAGTTTGTAGTTTGTGTTGTAAAGAAATAGCTGATACATATGATTCACTTAAGAGTTGCTCATACGTGTGCATGATTGTTTTCAAAAAGGGGAGGTCATGTGTTATATAACTTATGAATAAAGAAAACAGTAGTGAAATTTGCAGTTATTTATCACTCTCACAAAGTTCTACTAACTCATTTATAGTAGTCAGCTTGTGTATACTTTCCAGTATACCTCATACTCAGTTAACAGATCTTTACTGCATACACCTCTTTCGACTCCAAGCTTTGTTTACATTTCTAATGACTAATACACTTTTCTTACTCACATCTTGATCTTAAACCTCCCTGTTCTTATGTTTCATTGAGCAGTTTCCTGCAATGCCAGCCGTGACATTCCAACTATACAAACTTCGCCCACTGTCCCTTTGAAAAAATATACACTACTGTGGTAGATGAGAGACCAGTCACTCCTGTAATCCTTTAGATACGTTCTGTGAGAGGATGTACTTTCTCTGACTTGCTCCATCCTAATACATCTATACAGCTCCATGGACTTTCACTTTCTTCAAGAGTAAAACATTTTCCTAATCTCTATTCTACTTTTCCATTTAACTCTAATACTACAACTATCCTTGTATTCTTTATTTATTATCATAATATCACAATAATAAAACACATAAAAGCAAATAATCCAACAAAAATGTCACAGGATACCTGGCAGGGTAAGGTTATAAGCTCTTTCGTTCCCTTTATTCACACTCAATATGAACGGAACTTCATCAGATACAAAACCTTACACACTTCCCCCCTTTTTTATATACAATTCAATTGATTAATCACAATCAATTAACTTAAATGAATTAATTAGTTAAGTGTGCTCTCAAGTCAAAACCACATTAATATATTCTTTCTTTAAAAATATATAGCTGTGTATAATACATGAATAGTTCTCCTATAAAAAACACATATATAATAAACATTTCATCTGTTAAGAAAATATATTTATAAATAATACATATATTAGATACTAACTTAATTGCTTCTATGTTCAATCACTTATACCATTTTTATCTAATCTCATCTGCCTTTAAATGAAGCAAGCTCCTTAGAGAAATCTGTCATTGGTACCAAGAAAAACTGTGGCATTCAACAAAACCTGCCACTGTGTTTCACTATATTCGAAAAAACAGGGCCAATTACCCCCCCTCCTGTCTACCTACCTTTTCCAATACACAGAAGAGGAATTTTTGAAAATCCTTACAGTTTATGCTGTGTCTAAATAAGGCATTTGTTTTGTCTTGTCTCTTAATTGCATAAATGTGTTGGTAAATTTGCTTTTTTAACTTTTCCTTTTCTCCTATATAATATCCACAGCATGACTGGCACAAGGCCACGCAGACAACTTCTTTTGTATTACAGTTATAACTCCCTGTCGCTGGAATTATTCTATTGTGACCCTCTATCGCTATATTCCTGCATTCATAGATGCACCTACATTCCCTGCAGCCATTGCATTTCCTCATATTACCTAATGGAATCCTATCTTTGTCTTTCTTCCTTTCAAATAAGTTCTTAATGTTGGGTCCTCTTCTGAAAACTATTTTTGGTTTATTACCCAGTTTTTCAGTTAATCCATATGCCCCAAAAACACAATTCCAGTTCTTTTCCACCATTTGACGGACCTCTACACTATCATCATTATATATTAGCACAAAGCAAGTAGTTACCTCATCTGTCTTCTTAACATTCAACAAACTCTCAGTTTTTTTCAATAATGGGGGATAAAAATCTTCTCTCCTGCTTGTTACATAACTCTCCTGTCCCTCTTGGACACCAGTTGGGTAACCCCTTATTCCCAGCATAGTCTTTAACTCTACTAGTTGTTCTTTAAACCTATTGTCATCTGTTGTTAGTCTTGCTATTCTAATCATTTGGCCCTTTACCAATTTTATTTTTTGCCAAAAGGGGTGGTCACTCTCAAAGTGCAGATAACTATTCGAGTGGGTGGGCTTCCTCTCTCTATATATATATATATATATATATATATATATATATATATATATATATATATTTGATTCATAACATCCATCCCTTCTATTTTTGTATAGGTGGATGTCCAGATAATTAACTGTTTCTTTCTCAATTTTACTGTTAAAGCTCAAAAAATCAGTAGTGGCATAGATGTAGTTCAAAAAATCATCTGTCTCGTCAAGCCCCCCTTCCCACAATATTAGAATATCATCGAAAAATCTATAAAATCTAAAGATATTTTCCTGAACATTGAATTTAACACATATTTGGTTTCCCAGTACCAAAGAATGATATTGGCAAATATTGGGGCTACTGCTGCAGCCATTGCTACCCCTCAGGTTTGCTTGAAGTGTTCACCTTAAATCATACAAAATTATTTTTCAGAACCAGTTCCATGAGGGTTTGTATATGATGAAGTTTCGTTTGTATGGAGTGTGAATAAAGGGAACAAAAGTGCTTATAACCTTACCCTGTCTGGTGTCTGGTTCTTTTCACGGAGAAGGTATCCTGTGACATTTTTGTTGAATTATTTGCTTTTATGTGTTTTATTATTGTGATATTGGTGTACATCGGTACACAAGATACTTGATCAAGGAAAGACTTTGACACCTTTTTGGAAGTTGGCTCTGAAGAGCGAAACTACAAGCAAGTATTTTTTGTGAATCATAGACTGACCAGTGTTTACTGACAAGTTCCTGGCAATGGATAAGTCTGTGGACAATATTAGCAATGATGACAGTGTAAGTCTTACATAGCTTTTGGCTTTAATATCCCAATTAATACTAAAGTTGATTTAGTATGCTCTGGTAGAGAAAAAGAAATTCATACTGCTAAAGAAATGAATATTAATAACTGTATTGTTATTGAAAGGTCTCCTGGTGAGCTGCAGGAAGCTAGAACATCCCACTTGGGGGCGGTATGGAGAAATGCGAACACCATTGGAGTAGGCGAAGTGAATGGAAAAGGCTTGCAACCAATGGGTGATGGAGAATTCCTCTCCTGGCTGAACAGGGAACCGATGCCATTGTGGGACTGATTTGGGGGCCAGCCAAGAGAAGGTGATGAGTTCATAATTCCTTTTTTCC
>NC_056746.1:839713446-839752435 GCF_019279795.1 Protopterus annectens
CTTTTTTGAGGTGAGACACAGGATCTGAACTGCTTAGACACAGTAAGGTCTTATTAAGTGTATTTTACCTGATGAAGAAGTAATTACTAGAAATAAGAAAGTCTTAAACAACTGTTTTAGCTATTACTGCAGGTATGTATTGTTTTTTAATTGCAGAGGGACATCAGGTATTAAGTTTATATGCTAAATATTACTGCAGGTATATTTAAAGACATAATAACTACTTGAAATAGTTCTACTGTTATCACTCCCCACGCAGAAGTGGAGGGTGGGGCAAAGCTGATATTTAATGCATGTCCCACCAATGTGCTCTTACTTGGTGGGGCAAGGGTAGAATAAAGATAGAAAAAAAATCTCAAACCATGCCCAATGGCTACCTGCATGAATGCCCTTCTATGCCCCAAGCCATACCTAACTTCATCTGGTGTATCACGTTTAGCTCTGCAAGTATTGCTGCTAGTTTTTGTCTCTAGTACTTTCTGAGACATTTTATTATTTCCTCTAATTCCCTGTAACTAAGTTAACTTGTCTGTCTTTGTCCTTACATAATCAGTAAATCAATGAATCAATTAAATAAATAACTCATCCTATATTACTCATTCTTTTCTCGAAAGGATTTGAGAACTACTGATGACACATCATAAACTCATACAGGAAAAAACATTTTACTCCACCCAGCAATGTCACTGGCTCAGCAGCTGCATAACTGCCCTTGGTGCAGAAGGCTGTGGGTTTTATTACCACACCCGGTAGATTAATTGCTGAACTGCAGTGGTGGTGCTGTGGTAGCATTGTCGCCTCACAGTAAGACATTGTCCTGTTCGATTCTCAGCTAGAGCGTCTTCTGTGTAGAGACATGCGTGAATGGGCATACCTTCGTTGAAGGTTGTGCATCAGGGCTAGCAACTTGGCATGTAAAAATCTAGTGCCAATCATTAGTGGACTGGAGTTACACTGTGGCGACCCCTAACTGGGAAAAGCCAAAAGTCACAACAACCAGGTAGATTAATTACTGTCACTACAGTGCAGCATAAAGAAGAGAGGGGTTAAGTGCTGTGCTCTAGAGAAAGTTGTCTTTCTGGTGAGATGTTAAATTAAGACCTCTTCTGCCTCAGTTAGCTAAAGCTCAGATGGATGTAAAAGATCCCGTGGCAACTAACAAAACGAGTAAGGAAAATGCCCTGATGAGCTTTCCTCTAGTAGTATAAATACCATACTGGGTCACCCTAAAAAGAGGCCACTAACTTAGTGAGACTATCCCAGTCAACAAATAATTAATAAATTAAAGTACTCGGGGGTCAGTGAAACATTTCCTATATTTTTGCATGTCATTACCTTAAACTGGCCAGCATTCATCTCCTGGAAAGTGCACCACATCCATAGATGATGTGATCCCTAATTCCCCCTGCATCCTATCTGCCTGTGTGGCTAATGGGTGCACTACCCATAACTATTCCAACTGTATTAGTGTTTCTTTTCCCTGTCACTGTGCCCCACCACAAGTATGACAGGGCCCTGCTCATTCCTCAGAATTTCATGGGTTAGGTAATGTCTGATGTACAGCATGGCCTGTCACTGCACTGTACTGCATAACCTGACAGTATTATTGTATACATTAGTTTTCTTCTCTGTTCTCTTTGTCAGTTGTCATTACTCACAGTTGTGACACAAATGCAACCCCTTTGCCAGTGCAGTGATGTATTATGTTTGCTTTAGCCTTTCATGGAATATTGCTGTATTCAGTTTCTCCAGTGTCTCCATATCTGGTTTGTCCTCTACTGGAAACCGGAAATTCATCCCTGGTTTGGCACCTATGTCTCTAATGGGCACAGGTAACCTATAAATGGTTCATCTCCCAGGACCATGCTTACACTTATCAAGAACTTGTCAGATATTTGGGATGCATGGCTAGGCTTAAAAGGCCCTTGTGGTCTTTAGCCTAGTAAACACCTATGAACCTATGAACCTATGTTGCTTCTAATCTGCCTGGTGTCCCCCATGCTGTATATGTTTGTGTAGCACTAAGTTGTGTTGCTTGGTATAGTCTACATCATCCATTGTTCTTTCATATGAGAACTCACTGGCCTATCACTCCACAAATTTGACTGTTTCTTGTTCATTCCCTCACTGTGCAACTCCAACTGAACTTTTGCACTGGATTCCTGCTGAAGGTTCCAGAGAATCCTCATGTGGCAATTGATCAGTTTCTTCCAATTCCACCTGTTTCTCCTTAATTTCAGGACTCACTGTTCCATCATGCTGTGATGTTACTGGAGTTGGATTTTCTACACTAAATCCTTCACTTTGTAGGTAATCCATAACTTTAGTTTCTATTTCTTTAACTTCTCAATTACTAATCCTCTTTTCTACTTTCCCCCTTTATTTTCTTAATTTTTGTATTGTAAAATTTTTCATATCTGGATGCCTTTGTATGTATTTCAGTTCAAATATCTTTGGTGGTGCTTTTTTGTACTGATTAGTTTTTCTTTCTCCTTTGCATATATATTGCCCCTTGTTAATCACTTTTTCCCATGTCAATATTTCTTCTTCATGTCTCCCACTTCTCCTGTTTCTCCTTACTTTGGGGGGTCATTGTTCCATCATGCTGTGACATATCCTGTGTTAGACTTTTGTCACTAAATCGTTCACTTTGCAGATATTCCATAACTTCATCTTCTACTTGTTTAACTTCTACTTTGCTAATCTTCTGTTCTACATTCCCCCTTTGTGATCTTATTTTTTGTATTGTGAAATTTTCCATATCTGGGTGACTTTGCCTGTATTTCTCTTCTAACTCTACTGTAGGCAGTCACTGATATTATTGTACACTACTGTAGGCTGTGCCTGATATTAATGTACAATACTGCAGGCAGTCGTTGATATTACTGTACACTACACTCTTTCCTTCCAAAAAAACTTGTCAAAAACACGAGAAAAACTGCAGTACAGGAATCACAAACACCACAGGATCCAAACCAGCATAAACTTTATTCTGGCACCTCGGCCTTTCACCTTCTTGGAATAATTAATTGATTATAATAGAAAGGTATATAATTAGCATGTGTATTCATTGTGGATTTGTATGCAATTAATGTTTATGTTTTTAATTTATGATCATTTTCTGTTATTATAACTTTAAGTGTTTAAATATTCTAAATTATTTAATTGAGGGTGTTTCATTGGTTGATTTGAAGTACTGAGTGTATAAATTGCACAGCATTTGTTAAGATTAATTATTCCAAGAAGGTGAAAGGCAGAAGTACCAGAATAAAGTTTATGCTGGTTTGGATCCTGTGGTGTTTGTGGTTCCTGTGCTGCAGTTTTTCTCATGTTTATCACAACTACAGATTTTCCCTGCTATTACAGTACATTACTGCAGTCACTGGTATTACTGTACATTACTGCAGGCAGTCACTGATATTACTGCACATTACAACAGGCAATCCCTGATATTATTGTACAGTACTGCAGGCAATCCCTGATATTACTGTACATTACTGCAGACAGTCACTATTACTGCACATTACAGCGGGCAATCCCTGATATTACTATAAAGTACTGCAGGCAATCCCTGGTATTACTGTACAGTACTACTGCAGACAATCCCTGATATTACTGTACATTGCTACAGGCAGTCACTGATGTTACTGTACACTAATGTTTAAGAATCCCTGACATTACTGTGCATTACTGCAGACATTTACAAGTACTTCTGTACACTACTGTAGGCAATCCCTGACATTGCTGAATGATATTGCAAACAGGCAAACTTTGTGTTGGCCTGCTTCTTGCAGCCCCAAAATGCCCCATTGTGCCTTGTGCCCATATAACATAACATAACGTAATGTAACGTAACATAACATACATAACATATAACATAACATAACATGTAACATAGCATAACAAAACTTCTTGTGCACTTTCTATCATTTACAATTATAAAGTCACTTTCTTTCACAGGGATACATGTGCATCTCAGTAAGTCCTAATTTGATTATGCATCTTTCATTTACATGTCATTAGCTGCTATATTTGCATATGCCTGTCTGCACATAGTAATACCTTGAAGCATGAATCGCAACATACCTGTAAGTAACTGAATCCTCCAGACTGATGCACAGCGTACATACCTACTGTATGAATCCCAACCATAATGTTATTAATAATGCAAAAACAAAACTGGGAGTGCTGAGAAACTTTAAAAACAAGCAGTACTATCTTAAACTGTACATGCAAAATGTATACTATATACAGAAGTGTGCCCATAAAACACTAGAGGTCAACTACATGTTAAGGAATTACCTGCATGCGATAGAATCACTGGATCTGGAATCACATTTATCAAAAATGAAATACTATAAATGGTGATGTGAAGCACCTTTTAAACACACACAAAAAATCTTTATTCATTTATTGATTGATTTATATTTTTGCAGGTGGGCAGTCCCCTCTACACCTACTCTACTACTACACCTTAAGAGGAGAAAATATCAAAAAGCCTTTAGAGTGGGATTTTGGTTTGGAGTTGGCATAATGGTTAAGGTGTTTACCTCATGGACACAGAGAACAGGGTGTGATTTTCACCTTTGAGGAAAAATTATCTATGTTTAAAATGACCCCACAAGGGCAGCTAGACTAACATTTACCAATCAACTTTTAAAAAGCATTCATCTAGCTGGCACAGTACAACATATTGCAGATTAACTCATCACATTAACTTTTAGAAGAAAAACCTCTCAACCACCAGTGTTTCAATGACAGATAGTTCATATTTAAAGCAATTAATGTTAAATAATGCTTGGATAAATAACTTGTGGTACCAAAAAACTGAAACAGTTGCAACAACATATTTTATGATGGTGCAGCAATCAGATGAAATTTGTTTTATTGTATTTGCATGAATATTCAAAGAAATGTGTATATCCTCCATAGTGCTAACTTTCAGCAGCAGTTGTATGGGGTATAGATTAACATACACTTTTATAGACCACAGTTTGGTCATTTGCATATAGTATTCTATCCATCCACCCTCACCTAGTCACATCTGACTGCTATAACGACCTCTTGAACAGCCATCGCCATTCGTAAACTTTACTAGGCAATTAGATAAGCATAGTAGATTGCCAGGCCTTTTTCCGGTTTCATAGAGGCACTGCATGCACACCTATGGGAAATAAAAATTTGCGAATCTGCCTAACACATGTTCTGGAATATGGGAGGAAATGGGAAAACCAGGGGAAAACCTGTGTAGACACAGGGAGGATCTGTCAACTTTGCAGAGAAGGCACCACTGCTGACAACTGAACTGGAAGACTTCTTATTATGAAGCAACAAATGCTACTTACCACAGGATTGTGATGCAACATGCAGCATTACTGGTGTGAAAGTCAAAACATCGAATGCATTTAAGTTTGTTTAACAAGTGTTTCAGTAACCCTTGCATCATTATAGGTTGGTTACCCATTGCACGTGCTCTTGACAGCTAAGGCACTGCTTGATAATTACCTCTTCAGTCAAGCGTTGTTCAAGATACCAACATCCAAACTGGAGTGTGATGAAGGCTAAGTTAGTTAAAGGGATTTGACAATGTTCATATCGACTTAGGGGTATCTGAGGAGTCAAGTCCTACAAAGCATTTTCCTGCCTGTTACTGCTTACATAGTTGAAGTACATTTTAATAAAAACCCTTGTAAGCTTTTTATTAAAACCATGACCCACACCAGTTAGGTTATGTAAGGTGGCATGCAGTGAGGTGCATTCATACAATTTAATGGGGTGTATCATTGTGTAAGAACAATGCAGTGATCATTAAATTCTATGGATGCACAAGATGGTTCCCTATGCTGATGTCA
Organism: Protopterus annectens; assembly: GCF_019279795.1. Lineage (NCBI taxonomy): Eukaryota > Metazoa > Chordata > Ceratodontiformes > Protopteridae > Protopterus > Protopterus annectens. The sequence continues at coordinate 839,719,299 of NC_056746.1, forward strand.
CAGGGATTAAAGTTCATTTTTCACACTCTGCGGTACCAACATATGGAAAATGCCAGCTTTTAAAGCTTTTTTTTTAAATAGTAAAGCAGGAAAGTTAGCAGATGGGGAGAAATGCTAGATTGGTACTTGGTGCACCATGTACTATGGTGCACATATAACATTGTTTTCATTAACAAATCACTTTTACTTAATACATGCCCATTGCTTTTAAGACTGTGTTTCTAGCCAGAGAAGTGGACTAGTCTTTTAAAACTCATTAACCACTAAAATATTCATTACAATTTCTGTGAAGTTTGTTGCTGTCAGTTTCTTGAAAAAAATCAAGCAAATTTGTGTGCACACACGTGCCTATATATGCTTGTGCGTGTGTGTGTGTGTGTGTGTGTGTGTATGCACGCATGCACGCATGTGTGTGTGTGTGTGTGTGTGTGTGTGTGTGTGTGTGTGTGTGTGTGTGTGTGTGTGTGCCCACGCATGCGCATGTGTGTGTGTGTGTGTGTGTGTGTGTGTGTGTGTGTGTGTGTGTGTGTGTGTGTGTGTGTGTGTGTGTGTGTGTGTGTGTGTGTGTGTGTGAGATATATAGCTATGCAAGCAATGATGTTCAGTAAGGTAGTCGACCTCCCTATCCCTGGAAGTTTTATTATTTAACTTTTGTTCTTACAGAATGAACTCTCTGTTAAGTGTTAAACCAAGGTCCCATCTGCTGGGGTTGATGAAAGGTGGATGTAAAAGATTCTATGGCATGTATCAAAGAGAGTACGAGACATTCTCCAATGCTCTGGCATATTTCTACTAGTAGTATAAATATCACTCCGGGTCTCTACTGACAAGAGGCCACTAGCCTATCTGGTCAACAAAGGCTAAACAAAAAATAAATTAATAAGCTGTTTGCATTTGTTTCAGCATTACTCTACCATCACCATCATCCTCAAACACCATTTCTTCTAATTTTTCCCATTTTTTTTTCTACATGAGGTAATGGTGTCATGTCAACTGTCTCTGTCTCAATTCAAAGCCACACGCTTTTTTAACAGTCATGCATAATTGTCTCTGGTCTTCTCTCATGTCATCCATCCATTTCCTGGCTGAACATCTTCATTTAATTTCGCCTTCTTCCTGTCTCTCTCAAATCTTCACCAAATCATTGTGTGTTTATCTGCACGTCTGCCTGAACCACAGTAGTTTGTTCTCGTTGCCCTTCTCTGCATTTGTAGCAAATATATGTTATTTCTTTAACTGCCTGATCTCTGCTTATTGTTTAAAAGTTGGTGAAGGATATTTTAGAAATAATTCTTGACTCTGTGTGGTTAATGCAGGACTTATCCATGGTTGGCATGGTTTGATCTTGAGGGTGAAGAAAAACGTGATTAAACAAAGCCATTCATGGGTAAATCCTGCATTTCTCGCACTCAGGAGTGGATTTTTGTTGTTATACAATGACATTATTTAAGAAACTTAACTTTTCTAAATAATGTCATTATATAAAACTACTTTAGTGCTCTTCTGCCAGCTCCTGGTAGTCTGGGGCATCCAACGCATGCACTTCGGTTGCTCTAAATCGACAATGTACATTATTCTCTATTTCTTTTATTTTAAAGATATTTAATTATTATTTACCTATGAACTGCTTAGATTTTTCACTGAATGTCCAGATGTTGCTTATATTATTGGTTTTGCAATAAACGTGGCTTTCTGTTAAATCACTGAAGCTGAAGTCACTAAATGAGGTCAGATGTCAGAACTGGTGCTCTCAACATTGAGAGGTGTGACAGTTGCATTTTATGCATATATAATATTGTATAATTCTGCTCCATAGAGAAGTTCACTAGTATGTTTTTTTTTAAACAGTTAAAATTCTCAACTTATCTCCATGGAGAAGGAATTTAGTTCATATTGAGCACTCTGACTGGCTTGTCCAATCTGTGTACAAGTTTTGGAATATTAAATTAATGACAGGAAATGGCATGACTGAAGAGTTTTTGATTTTTAATGTAATTTACTTTCAAAGTTAATATTAGGGGATGTTTTGCATCCATATGTAATTTCTGAAGTCTGGGAGGTATTAAAGTTGGTTTATATTCATTAATGTATGCAGTATTTAGTAATTTACCACAAAAAGAACACACACACACACACACACACACACACACACACACACACACAAACATGCACGCATATGAAGACACACAGATATATGTATGCAGGCACATATAAATACACACACACATACACCCACACACGCACGCATGCATGCACACACATACACACATTTACACACACACCCACAAAATGTAATGCACTCTGCTTTTTGTTTTATCTAACATGCAATCTCATATGCACTAGCTGCCATGATTTAGACAAAAGTGGACTTTAACCACATTACTAAAACAGACTACCGCAACTGTGGTTGAAGGAAATGTGTTTCTCTGTCTCACAGCAGCTGGTACCACACCTGGCAATTGCTGCTGCGCCCATGTTTGTTATGATTACTGTTTTACTGTGCACATGAGTTTTTAACTGTTTTTCTCTTGGCGTTCTACAGTTCATTTTTTTTTTTTAATTTTTGGAGAGCTACACTTAGCAAGTGGAAAGCAAATGGTGACTTCAAGGAAACTATTAAGCTTTATGGATTTGTTGTCATAAGTAGGTGATTTTGTTTATTAATTTGGAACATTGACTGTCAAGCGGGGATTTGTTGTCCTTGTAGCCCATTTTGAAAAGATATATCTATATATATGTAGTATTGCACAGTAAGTTAAGTAAGTACCATCAGCTGAGGTCATGGTGACATGTTGCTGACATCACAGAAGATCAAGTTTCATGTAGTTCTAGAAGACAAATCTTTGAGAGATCAGAACCACATCTGATGGTGAAGCGTATCACAGCAAGTAGAGTTTGCAGAAAAAGCAATTTTGTTTTGCCTGAGATCTTCTATTTTAGAGCTTCATATTGGAACAAGCACTGTATTTTCTTCTGTTATAATCTGTTTAAGGTAAATCTATATTTAATCTGTTGTTACATATCTTTTTCCTCTTCTCATTTGGTCACAACATAGCTCTTGGGTACAAACTGCTGTTATATGTGTTGTATGTACAAGTGGAGTGCCATTAACATACATTCACGTGGATTTAAAGTAAATATTTCAGCCTTTCTTGTTTGAGAAGTGGGCATAACATTTGACATCTGCTTAAAGCTGAGGCTAGAAACACCACAGGAGAATCCAATACTTTATATACCAGAGAGACTAAGCACTGAACAGCACATACTTCTCAACCTATTACCTCAAGAAATCTGGACAGAGCCTAAAATAATGGGAAGACAAAGGCTCTAAAATAGGGACAGATTTTAAACATTGTTCATTAACTTAAAACATTTCTACTAGCATACATTTTCTGAAAGATATCAAGTCTGAAATTCAAATGTATATCATCCTTAGTGACTTGGCAGAAAACCATAAATTTTATGAAGAACAGACCAAAAATACGAGGAAAAATCAGGACATTCTACAAAAATCTGAATTGTTGAAAGGTATGGACTAGTAGCATTTAGAAATACATGGCCACCTGTCGCATACCTTTCTTGACAATCAGGTATTTAGGCTCTCTGTCAGGGAATCAGGTTTTGTTTTATATTTGTCTGGGAGTTTGAATCATTCTGAATTCATGTTCATTTCTGAAGTTAAATTTTCTTAGGTTGTAAAGTATGATATTCCACTGTACTAAAAGGGTGCAAGATGTGTCACACTATGAAACATATCTTCAGTTTTCTACAAAAATAATACATTTTACTTTGTTTAAACAAGACAGTCCATTCAGTAAATAAGATACAACAGTACCTCAGGGAACTATTAGATGCACAAACAGCAGTGTTAGGGAAGAGTGGCAGCTTTATTTCACGAACAGGCAGCTAATAACATGTAATGTGCTTTGTGGTGATGCAGATTTTGTTGTTTTTCTTCAAATCCTAGTATTCTGGATCACTATTTAGGATCTGATAATGTATTTTCTTTTCCTACTTAAATTTATTTTAAGGTATTTTAATGCAGGGATGCATATTTTTGTCTTTACATTTAGTGACAACATTGCGTTTCAATCCGGACTGTAGAGGTACACACCTAATGAAAGTTGAAAAGGAAATATAAAGCAGATATGAATCCATTAATTTATGTTTTACAGTGTTACATACTGACTAGAGACCACAGATGTACCCTTAAAACACATTCACAAGGACTCACACTTGTACCTCTCAGCCTTTCTGCATTAGATCGTTTGACAAGTGGACAGAATGTGTGATGTGATAAAAGATGACAGTGGAAATACAAAATACAGTATAACAAAATGCTTTATAGTGTCTGAACATAGAGGGTCATAAATAATTAGGAATTCACTGTTTAAATAGGGTAGCCACCTGTTAGATGCCTTTATACATTCACAAGGACTTGAACGATACCTTTCAGCATTTCTTCATTAAATGTGTGATTGGGGGGTCAAGATGTATGACATTAGATAATAACTGAGATCAGAAACGTAAAGCACTGTAGAATAAAATATTTATACTATACAGTGTATGGTCACTTCACTTTTAAGGTGTTTAGTAGTGCTTATTGGGAGCTTACTAAACCATATAATTCCTCCAGTTGTGTGGGTTGTGCTGCATGTTCCCCCCAAAAAGATTAATGAATTATCCACTTAAACTGAGGGTGGAGGTACAGTGAGACTCACATTCAGCATTTCTTGTGATTTTGGTAATTATTATCCGACTAGATACAGGATACAATACTTCTCCCTACACTCTGTTATGGAAGTCTCAACCTTTGGATACAAACCTCTACATTTTTACTCTCACAGCATTTCAGTACTTGCTACCATGATCAGTGAAGTCAGCAAATACAGTAAAGAAAATGTAGCAACTATGAACAGGCCATTATAAAATAATGTTATAGGTTTATAGGTTCATAAGTTCATAAATTGTCACTGGCAAATATGCTATTTAAGCCTTTTAAAGGTTAGCCATTACAACCCCACTGATGTGTCTAACTAGTTATCCCCCTCCCATCCTAAGCTGGGGATACATTTGCAGCCTCCTATCTATTTCTGTAAGTGAGGGATGTGCTTTGCTTTACAGAAAATGTGAATTTGTTACAGAAGTGGGGAATTCTTTGGGAGAGATATCTGTCACACCAGCATTCCTGTTTATGTTGTGGTAGAAATTTTAGGTCCTTGATTGTCTTGTGTTTCTGTTATCACCAATTATATGGATATGAAAGAGATCAAGCACGTCTGAGCTGTTTGCAGCTTCCTGAATTATTAATAATGCAAAAGTCAGAAGTGAAACTGGTCAATTTTAATTAATGTTTATTTACAAAAATTCTTTGATATACTAGAAAACTGTTAAAGATATATCATTTTGTCTGTTACAATAATCAAATGAAATGTATTTTATTTTATTTGCATATGCATTGGTAGTAATGCAGCTCGTCTTGTATATTTTTGTACAACACACTTTATCATTTGTCTATATTACAGCAAACATTTAAAGCATTGAAAATAATTTCTAAGATTAGCATTACTAGCCTGCACATCATTATAGGTGCATACTGTGCATTATACCTTGTGCTTGACAGTTAATTCATCCTTCTTAATCATGATACTCACCAAGTGCTGGACAACACGGCCACATGCAAACCTGAGTGTAACAAATCTTTGAAGGTATTTTTGCTAAGATGTCAGGTTGTGGCTATTGCTGCATTAAACACTTGAGATTTTTTATATAATTTCATCTTTTTCTTCTTTGTGATGTAGCAATATATTTTGTTTATTATTTTACTGGCTTATGAATGATAACCCTTACATCCCGCACATCTTTTGATAATTATGTTTTCTTAAAAGATGAAATGTTCATATCAGGACTTCGTTTAATTTGAATGAGGTAGAACAACAGCTGTCAGCTGAAAGTTAGGTACTTCTTATAGATTATGAGGTGAAATCCTGTGAAACAATGTTTATTTCCAGAAAGCTGGGCCAGTGCCATATTTCATCAGTTTGTATTAAAGGCTATGTTCATTGTACAGGTACATACGGCTGGAACAGTTAGTCTATCATCTTCCACTCCCTATGCTTCATGTACAATTTTCATATGAGTTATATCACAAAGATATATTTTAATTGCCTGGTTTATTACTAAGTTATTATTGGCTTTTGCAAGTAAAGATCTTATTATAAACGAAGGGCCCACAAGATCCCTGGAACATATGCTATTAATATTATTAATACTACTATAAATATTTAATACACATGAGGTTTTTCTGTGAAACATGATATGAATTCAGTTTTATTAACATTATTAATTTACTTTAGAAAATATTTCAGAAGCTGTCTTGCTGGTTGTACCCTTCCTAATCTGCATTATCTACAGATCTTGTTTGCAAAGATACAGCAGAATTCTGATACAAACAGAATAGTCAAAACCACCTACCTTATCCAAGGTAGTACCATAGTCATCTGGAACCACCCTTAATAGCCCAACCCACTATCCTCTAGTGGTGAAAGATGAACCATAAAATCCATCTAACCTCTGCCTTTATCTTTGCCATAGTGAAATTACTGTCCAGGCATTTTCATTTGATATGCGCAAGGACCTGCCCAGGAGGTTAGCACTTTTGGCAGGGACCCACCTTACCTGAGGCCCCTACTTTAATGAGTAAGATTTGATGCTCATTGGCTAACATAAAAAGGTGAAGCTTATTGGGGGGGGGGGTTGGTACATCTGCCACAGAAGAGAAATAGTACCTAGTCTCACTATTTATCCTTACCCATCTCTTCAACCCCACCTCTGTCTAATATATTGAAAATGGAAGGACTGCTATTTTTCTCCCAAATCTTTTTCGATACTCTCTGTCCAGATTTCTGGCCAGGCTTTTCCCCATAGTAGTGCTATTCCTCTAAGGACCAATGGAGATCTTGCTCTGTTGAGGATTCTAACTGTGGTGGGTGGCATATCAAGATATACTCGGCATCGCTCTTCAGCCTCTTTAGTTCTTGTTACCATTTGAGTGCACCTGGCCCCTAATATTACACCACACATGGTGTCTCACACTAGTGGTAGTTGGAAATAATTTCAGTAGAGCACCATCGGAGGTGCATACAGCAAAAATCTAGCAACTTTATTATACAGTGTAAGTTAATTACTGCTCAGATTCATGAGCAATGATTGGTTCATTTCCATTATATCCTCAAATATCTTGCATTACTCACAGGAAAAACTCACTCATAATCTTGAAAGACAGATTGTAAATCACTACAGTTATCGATTTTAGAAAATATTTCCACAGCCACATTCTTCATGATGGACGGCACAGTGGTGCAGTGGTATCATTGTCGCCTCACAGCAAGAGGTTCTCTGGTTCAGTTTTTGACTGTGGTGCCTTCTGTGCAGAGTCTGCATGTTCTCCTTGCATTCATGTGGATTTCCACCGGGTGCTCCCTGCGTTTGTGTGGGTTTCCTCTGGATGCTCCGGTTTCCTCCCACGTTACAAAGACAAGCATCTGGAGCATTTCTCTCCAGGCATCTGCTGAAAATTGGCTTTGTTCCAAGTCAGACTTTCCCATTAACAAATGTTAAATGAATAAATAAATGATGCTAAATAGAGAAACTAAACCACTAACTAGAAAGCTGAGCTCCACCCCTTGTCTCCAACTCACAAGTCACAAAAATCCAATCTATCCATATATAATCTGTATGGCTGCAGCTGGTAAAACTGAATGCTCAAAAGAAAAAACATTTTTTTCATTGTTTTTCAGCCTGCTGTGTGTGTGTGTGTGTGTGTGTGTGTGTGTGTGTGTGTGTGTGTGTGTGTGTGTGTGTGTGTGTGTGTGTGATCACAGTACAGTGGGGTCTCAAATTTGCCCTTTCCCCACTGTTGTGTGATCTCAGAGTTAGTATATATGGTTAGCAGGGGGTATGAGGCTGCAAGGGGGCTACCTTTTCACAAAAGGGTAGCATTATTTTAATTTTTCCAAGTTTTGATTTAAAAAATTGCTCTTTTGTGTTTGCTCTTTTAAGCCTTCCATATTTGATGATAGAATGCATTTATTGAGTGTGTGTGGTGTGTGTGGTGTGTGTGTGTGTGTGTGTGTGTGTGTGTGTGTGTGTGTGTGTGTGTGTGTGTGTGTGTGTGTATGTGTGTGTGTCTGTAGACATACACCATACAGGTGACACAGTGAGGAGCGGTGTCTCCTCACAGCTTGAGGTTCTCCTGTTTGAATCTAAGACATGGTGCCATCTGTGCAGAATCTGCATGTCCTTCCTTTGTAAATGTGGGTTTTCTTGGGGTGCTTTGGTTTCCTCCCTCATTCCAAAAACATGCAGTAGGTGCACTGGACACTCTAAACTGCTTATAGTGAAAGCACTTGTTTGGGGGCAGTACAGAAGAATAACCATGGCAGGGATAGCCACCTAGAGATGTGAGAATATGGGCTCTTGTGTGATCAGGATTAGGGAAAATACTGGATAATTAAATTAGGATGTCTATTCTCACAAGGATTAAATGATCATTTATAATTACCACTTGTTATTCTTAATTATATTGGAGGAAATGATTAAACAGGAAGTTGTGTATCCATTACTATATGTATCTATTTTTGTATCACAGCATGTTTGTTCACTGAAGAGGGCAAGTCTGTCAAAACCGGTACAATGCTGTGTGATTAAAAATTCTTTATGCTAAAACACTTTGGTGATGGCCTTCATTTTTGCATTTGGATTTTTTTGGTCATTTGCACCTGCCCTACTTGCGAAGGAGTTTGTTTTTAGTATTCTGGTTTTTATTTCGCTGTTGGCTGAGAAGTGCTGGCATTTGCTGTGTCTTTGGCTGGTTTATACATAGCCATTTATATTGGGAAGGCTTTCTTCTTATGTCATGGATTTCGGTTGCGATATCTATTCCTTGGCAGGGAATGCTATGTTCGACTAATTCTCTTATTGGATTTAGTAGTATGGTTCGCTTCATCAGTGGTGATGGTCGCCATGTTTTCTACCCAGGAGTGATGCTTCTTTTATATCAGTAACTTTTTTGGACATCATTTATGATAATATCTTCACTTTGGTATTGGATTATATGTTTCTTAATACTACAGTGGACTTAACAATGCGATTTACTCTGGTGGTGATGGTCACCATGTTTTTCATCCAGGAGTGACACTTTTTTTTTATATGAACATCTCGTTTGGACACAATTTACGATAGTATCCTTATTTTGGTTCAGGATTATGTCCTATACATTGGGCTGGTCGAGTGACTGAAATATCATCTCTATATTGAATATTGGTGGAGTCGTTTTGTACACTAATAAGACTTTTTTTATGTCTTAACCTTATAGTGTTACAACAAGCTTCAAGGACTTCATAGGGGCTTTTGGATTTTACCGTTGCAATCTTTATTGGATATTTTTTGCACCATTGGACCGCATTACACTTTTGTAGTTCCTTCGAGACTTGGTAACAAACCCCCTTTTTCATTTGAGAAGGGGACTTATTGCAGTTACAAACTTCAGTTTGTTGATATTGGCAGGTTGTGTATATTTATTGTGTTTGATTGATATTAGATATGTCAGATAATCTATGAATAATAATTTGACTGACTTGTTTTCCTTGACCGCTCTTCTTTGGAACTCTTGGACACTAATTTTGGATATCATTCCTTTGGACTTTGGATTGTAATATAGTTTTTCTCTTATGTGAGATCTTATTTGCACTATATACATATTAGATTGTAGTACTTACTAGTAAGGCTTAGTCTATATATTTGCATAGAAATATATGTTTTTTTTTGTTACAATTCATAATAATTTATGCCACTGGGTCTATTTTTTATTTTTGACTAGGATATAATTCTATGTTGGGCCATCGGCCTTTGTGTGTATCTGATGTTCGAGATTATACCATTTGGGCCAGCCAATGCTTGGTTGAAATATTAATCAGCTTTATTATCTTGGGCTTGGTTGGGACTACCCTTTATCAAACTTACCTAATATTTTATCCTTGTGGGACTTGAAGCTAGCTGGTCATCGGTCTTAAGGCTTGTATATTGGGTACTAGTTGGCTGTCTCTGTTATGTTGGTTTGTTCATTCTGTTATTATTGTCTGACATTTTCATGGATCATTATAGAGGTCTAATATTACCTTACCTCTGCGCATACCATAGACTAATTATGAACTCTTATCTGTTGATTTTTGGTGGATCTTGAGGTGCACAGACCTTGAGTATTATTGTGGGGTCATACATTAGGTGAACTAGTGATTGTGAAACTTATTGTCATGGATCTGGACTCAATCCTACATGGCCTTTGTGCCAACAAGAATGATATTAGGGTGTTTGGATCATCAGGTCAGGATGAAAACAATTTGGATATTGAGAATAGGGATCCAACTGATGGCTGCAATCAACTATTTCAGAAGTTAGGCAAAAGTATGAAAACCCTACGTACTGTCTGGTACCTCAAGTTATTTAAGGCTTATCTCAATAAAAATATTATCCCTAGGGGGTTGAGGGTGAAAATACAGCCTTTGGTTGGCAGGTTAGATGATGCACTGACAAGGGATTGGCGTGAAGCACAACAGAAGGCTTCTTTATCTTTTGATGAAATTTTAGCCACTTATGAAGGCATGATCGATGAAAATGTTGGGGAAGTCAAGATATTTTGTGATGTTTTGAAAAAATATGAGGGGCAACCCACCTCTATTACTTGCCTTCATAAATTGACCAGAGATCTACTGGCCTTTGAAAAACAAATTAAAGGCAAAAAATATGTAAATTCAACAGGGATACCTCTGACTACAAAAGGGGTAAGCCCTTTGAACACCAAAGTAATGTTAAATTTTCTGATGGGGGTGATTTTACTACTATTCATACCAAGAGAAAAAGACCTAGATCTATCTTAAAGAAGATGACCATTCACCTCAGTAGTACCTCTGGGGATGAGTCATCAGCCACTGACACAGAAAATGTTAACACACAGGCCTCATCCACACCTAAGAAACCACATAATACTGACCACCCTTTAGAACTAGCACACATAGGGGTGGGAGGAAACACAAACGCAAGCACAATAGAGGGACTTCTACAAACTTTGTTGACACAGTAGAATATGATTATAACATTCATAATATTTCCTCTGGTGTGTTAACAGATGAACAAAAGAAACTGATTAATAAAGGTCTCAGTTATGTCCCTGTTTTTTTCATTGATGAAAACATTATGGTGAATGATGTTCTTGACTTTTGTAGCAGGTTAAACCTTAAAACGTTTTTTGGTTCTAGGGATTCTTCCCAAAGGTCCACAGAATTTAGGTTTGCCAAATCAGGATTTGTGCCTCCCATGAATAAATATGTTGGTGTTTATCAACAGGCAGTTCTCAAAGATCTTCATTTCATGTTGTGTCATTCCAGTATGTTGCATCATAATCTCACAGTTGGGGAACAACAAGCTCTTACTGAACTTAAACATAATGCTAACATTGTAATCATTCCTGCGGATAAGGGTGGGCAGTTGTTATTATGAATACAGATTATTATCTGGCTGAGGGAAATCGGCAACTGTCTAACCCTCAGCACTATATGCATATGCCCATTGATCCTACATCCAACTTCAAAAAGGAGATAAATTCATTTTTGAAATTAGCAGTTGAAGGAATCATTAAGGAATCTGTGCTGGTCAACTAATGGTGAACGATCCACAGAAACAAATTCTATACCTATTGCCAAAAATACACAAGTGCCTGGATAAACCTCCAGGAAAACCTATTGTATCTGGCATTGGAACTTTGACAGGACCACTGTCTGATTTTTTTACATACTATCTTAAACCCCTATTAAAGCATGTGAGAGCATGCATCCAGGACACTACTGAATTCCTTAGGATCACATCAGAAACTCAACTTGAACCAACATGGTTATTTTGCACATTGGACGTCAAGGCACTCTACACTAACATTCTCCAATGGGCAGGGTTATTGGCGCTCCCATATTGGTTTGAGAGGACTAACCTCTATTTGTCTGGTTTCAGTACTTTACTACTTTGTATGGCTGAACATGTATTGTCTAAAAACGTTTTCTACTTCAATGGGGAATTTTACTGGCAAACTAAGGGCACAGCAATGGGGGCATTTTTTGCCCCGATCTATGCTGATATATTTATGGGGTACCTTGAGGAGCATTTTATATATATCACACATAATATATACATCAATGAGATGGATATTTGGAGAAGGTACTTGGACGACAGTTGGTGTGGTGTGCACACCAACAATATCTATTGGAATTTGTCCAGTATTTAAACAAAAATAAATGAGGCATTGAATTTACATTTAATTGTAACATGCATTGTATTAATTTTTTGGATGTGACTGTCATCAAACACCAGGATGGTTCTCTTGCTACCAAGGTTTACAGGAAATATTCTCAATATAACAACCTGTTATATGCCACTAGTCTGCACCCACACTGTACCATTCGTAACATACCTAAGTCTCAGTTTCTGCGTATCAAAAGAATATGCTCCAGTCAGGAAGATTTTGCAGTTTCTCAGCAAAATATGATACATAGGTTTCAGGTGAGGGGATATAGACAACAGGATATACAATCTGCTAGCCAGTGTGCATCTGATCAGGATAGGATTCAGCTATTAACATATAAAGATAGAACTCATGTGGGTGAATCTGAGCCGATTAGAGTTATCACAACTTATGGAAGTAATGTTAATCTCATCAGGGAAGTTATGTCCAAACATTGGAATATTTTAATGGCCAATGAGGAGCTTAATCAGGCATTGGAGAATCAATGTAAATTTTCATATCGTAGAGGTAAAACATTGTGATTGTATTTTGCCCATTATTAAAATCGGGGTGGTGGACAGTTAACGAGACATCAATTGACCATTACAGGGGGTAAACTTTTGGGCTCATTTCCTTATGGCCACTGTACTTTTTGCAAATATATATATATATATATATATATATATATATATATATATATAAATATAAACAATTTACAAGTAAGAATTCGGGATAAGTTTATGACATACAATGTTTTGGCAATTGTGGATATGACTCAGTTGTATATTTAGCCACTTGCACCTGCTCAGCATTCTACATTGGACAAACATCCCAACCTCTATGAATTCGGATGTCTGAACATTATAGTGACATCCATAACAAACGTTTAACAAAAGCTCTATATAGACACAACACCATACACAATACTTCCCAGTTTCATTTCATTGTTATAGACAAGATCCCGGGTGACAAAACTAATAAATTAGGTTGGCATTCCATTTTCAGTACTAAGAAAAAATACTGGATAATTAAATAGGTCTATTCTCACCAGGATTAAATGATCATTTATAATTACGACTTGTTATTCTTAATTACATTGGAGGAAATGACTAAACAGGAAGTTGTGTATCAATTACTATATGTATCTATTTTTGTATCACAGCATGTTTGTTCACTGAAAAAGGCAAGTCTGCCGAAACCGGTATGATGCTGTGTGATTAAAAAGTCTTTATGCTACAACACTTTGGTGCTGGCCTTCATTTTTGCATTTGAAATTTTTTGGCCATTTGCACCTGCCGTACCTGCGAAGGAGTTTGTTTTTAGTACGCTGTGTAATCATCACTGTTTATGAGACACCCACACACCCAAACCCCATGTGCAAAAATTAAAAAAGGGGATTGTGGATGGGTAGATATGTATCTATGTGTATCTGCACCAGAGACCTCAACCTCATTACCACAATCAACAGAACATGCTGGAGGGACAGGTTCCTCACCCAGAGACTGCCCATGCTCTGGAATAGACTTCCTATACATGTCAAGCAGAGCACCTCACTGACCCTCCTCAAGATAAATCCCAATGAGTGGATGGGTAATAGAAAGTCCACCCCGTGGATCAATGCAGTGGATCTACTTGATAGAGGCACTGGGAACTAATGTCTGGTGGCATGATGCCATTGCACTTCTATCGGCTAGGCTTGTAAAGGCTTCAGGGCCATTAGCCTAGTACACACTTATGAACCTCCTTTTTGTGCTTGTGTGATGTTCATGATTTACTGTACTGAGGCTATGTGATGAAGTCTAGTTTCTTTGCAACTGGTGACTCCTTAGTAGGCTTTGATGTTTAATAATTGATTGCACATCTGTCCAGCTGTTTATATATGGCTGCACATCCTCTGCTAGGGCACCATGACTGATTTAAATTATTATATATATATATATATAATAATAATATAATAATATATATATATATATATATATATATATATATATATATATATAAACATATATATATATATATATATATATATATATAGAGAGAGAGAGAGAGCAAGAGAGAGATATGTATAGTGATATATAGATATAGATTTACATATTAAATAATTTAAATCAGTCATGGTGCCCTAGCAGAGGATGTGCAGCCATATATAAACAGCTGGACAGATGTGCAATCAATTATTAAACATCAAAGCCTACTAAGGAGTCACCAGTTGCAAAGAAACTAGACTTCATCACATAGCCTCAGTACAGTAAATCATGAACATCACACAAGCACAAAAAGGAGGTTCATAAGTGTGTACTAGGCTAATGGCCCTGAAGCCTTTACAAGCCTAGCCAATAGAAGTGCAATGGCATCATGCCACCAGACATTAGTTCCCAGTGCCTCTATCAAGTAGATCCACTGCATTGATCCACGGGGTGGACTTTCTATTACCCATCCACTCATTGGGATTTATCTTGAGGAGGGTCAGTGAGGTGCTCTGCTTGACATGTATAGGAAGTCTATTCCAGAGCATGGGCAGTCTCTGGGTGAGGAACCTGTCCCTCCAGCATGTTCTGTTGATTGTGGTAATGAGGTTGAGGTCTCTGGTACAGAGGGACTGGCATTTCTTTAGATGTAGCATTTCTAACAGAGCTGGGTCAGACATGGCTTTGGAAGTCAAGCAGAGATCTTCTCTAAGTAGGCGATATGAGACAGAGAATAGCTGGAGTCTTTTGAGTCTGTCCATGTAGGACATGTGTTTAATGCTTATGATCCTTTTTGTGAGGTACTTCTGTGACCTCTCCAGCTGTTGCAGGTGTCTAGTGAGGTACATGGCAAATGGGGCATTATACTCAATGACTGGTCGAATGAGGGAAGAGTATGGAGAGAGACAATGACCTCTTTCTTCCTGGATGCAAAACCCTTGGCAATGAGATGTGCCACATAGAAGGACTTTCTGACCACAGTGGCAATGTGGTGGTTGAAGGAGAGGATGTTGTCAACCTACATCCCCAGATCTCTTATAACACCTCCAGTGTTCAGAGTGCTCCCATTGATGTGTAATTATTGGGAACTGAGTTTTTACCAAAGGGGATGACGACGCATTTTATGGCATTAAGCTTAAGGCCATAGTTTTGACACCAGTCATTGGTCTCAGTGAGGCCTTTCTGTAAGATGTCTGCATCACTTGGGGAGTTAATAATGGCTCCCAGCTTGCAGTCATCTGTGAACTTGGCCAGCCAGAGTCCCTTTCTGCTGGCCTGGACTTCTGAGAAGTAGATGTCGAACAAGAGAGGACCCAGAACCAATCCCATGACTGATTGGCAGTCTGACTTGGAGTCTGCTACTTTCACACTGTGTGTTCTATCTGTGAGCCA
Organism: Protopterus annectens; assembly: GCF_019279795.1. NCBI lineage: Eukaryota > Metazoa > Chordata > Ceratodontiformes > Protopteridae > Protopterus > Protopterus annectens. The sequence continues at coordinate 839,734,986 of NC_056746.1, forward strand.
GTTTGCAACCCACCTAGTGATATAGGGGTCGATTCCTAGTTTGGTGAGTTTATCAATAATTCCCGAGTGAGGAATGGTATCAAAGGCCTTGGCCAGATTGAGGTAGGCTGTATGCACTGCATTACCTTCATATACAGACCTTGTGACTGACTCAAAGAAGTTAACCAAGTCGAGCAGGCATGATCTCCCTTTCACAAAGCCAAACTGCATGGGGTCTAGAGTTTGGAGATTTCCTATATCTTTGTTAATCAGGTCTATGATGATGTGCTCCATAGCTTTACATATCAGACTCATCAGGCTAATGGGGTGATAATTCCCAGGGTCTGTAGTCGCTCCCCCGTTATGAAGAGGGATGACTGTAGCAGTGTGCCATTCAGTAGAGACAAAGCCTGAGGTGAGGCTGTGACTGAACAGGGCACACAGATATGGTGCCAGTTCGCTTTGTAGTTCATGTAGTACACAGCCAGGGATATTATCCGGTCCCATGGGAGCTGTATTCTTGGCCTTGGACAATGTAGCTTTAACCTGTGCTGCAGTAATGCTGGGTGCCTGACATTATTCCGGTATTGTGATTGGTCCTTTAGGGGAGGAGAGAGGGGTAAAGCTGGCACTGAATCTGTCTGCCAGTATGTTGGCAATATCTGTTGGCTGAATATAGGAGGTACCATTGTGTAGTATCTCACAGCAAATCTGGGTATTGCCGTGGAGGTTCTTGATATAGCTATAGAAGGCTTTGTGATTGTTTTTAATGTCTGCCGCAATTCTGCCTTCATAGCTGGCTTTAGAGGATTTGATGAGGGATCTCAACTTTTTGTTGAGGCTAATAAGGGAGTTTTTCCAGTCTTGGGACTTCACCTTTTTCTGCAACAGTTTCTTCCTTCTGTTGTAGAGTTTATTAATGGCATGGGATCACCAGATTGGCTTCTTTCTTTTTTTTGGAGGAGAGCATCTTGGTTCTGTTGGGTATGGCTATGCATATGTGTACATGTTCGCACAGTGCATTGGTGTATGACTCAGCAATCATGCAGCTATTTTTCCATTGGCATGGGTGCCATGAAGTTAGCCACCTCTGCTTTTAGGAGTCCAAAGTCAGCTTTGAAGAAGTTTTTTCAAGGTGGTTACCTTTGCGGAGTGTGTGGGTGAGATGTGGATTTCCATGATGATTAGTTTATGGTTGGATATGACCAGGGAAGGATTGACTATCGGTGTAGAGAAACAGTCGCCCATGTTAGTAATAACCAGGTAAAGGATGTTGCTTCCTCTGGTGGGGGTCAGAATGAGCTGCTCAAGGGTACTAGAATTGATGAATTCCAGGAAGCGTTGCACCAGTGTATTGATGCTTGAGTAGTTTTCCCAGTTGATGGAGGGGTAGTTGAGTCTCCTAGTAAGAGAGTATTGTGTTGGACGTTGATAGATTCCAGGGTGCTTAGGAACATGGAGTGAGAGTCTAGGGACATGGTTGGGGACCTATAGCAGGCTGTGACCTGGATCGCTGTCTTACCCAATGTTAGTTGTACCTGAATTATCTCAGATGCATTGTGCTGGACTACTAGTCTGAAGGTGTGCATATCCTTTATGAATATGGAGACACCACCACCTTTGGAGTTTCAGTCCATGTTTCGGGGCTGAAAGGTGTGGAATGAGTTATAGCCTGGTAGCGCAGGGGTACTTTCTGCCACTTTAAACAAAGTCTCCATTACAGCACAGATGTTCTCCATTTTGAGGAGTGCTTTGAGCTAGTGCATCTTCAGATTTAGACTTCTAGCGTTGAGCAGCAATGACCCCCAGATTGCATTTATTTATAGCTGTTACAGTGGTAATTTGGTCTTTGGAACACCACCTAAAAAGGCACTATAGGGGTGGCAAGAGCCTTAGCCAGTACTTGGAAACTCAGGGGTGACAGATGCAGGCCATCTCTGGCAAAGCATTGAGGTCTGTCAGTCATGTCATCCCAAGCAGACAGATACTGGATCCCCTTAGAATGACACCAGAAACTTTCATTCTGGGTGACGGTGGGATACTGCTCAGGGCTAGTGTTATATCTGCCAAGGCCACATAATCCGAGAGCTCCACCATGCCTCTTTTCATATAGTCCAGGGAAGAGCGTCTCAGGTCATTTACACCCACATGGACCAGTGGCGGATCCAAGAATATGCAAAAGGGGGGAGCGCAGTCTGGTCAACTGACTAGCATTGGTGGATCCAGAAATTAGCAGACGGGAGGGTGCAGTCTGGAAAGTACACCAGTGTGGGGTAGAGGTGGGTGGAACACTGGGTGTGGAAGGGATGTGGAAAGATCCTTAAGATGCTCTGACAACACATATAAAAAGACAGCAATATATATTTTCTTTTTCACATTGTTGTGTTCTGGCTGTGTTAATGGAAGTAGGTAACTCCTGCTCAGTATACAGCAAATTTAGACAGTGCCAGCTATTGGTTACTCAAGGCAAATCACAGACTGCTCCCATAATGGCATAGTATGCATATCCATTATGATGGTCTAGCAAAGAATCCCAGTGAAGGCGATTCCACCTCAGTGAGTACCATAGCATATGCAGCAACTTTGTAAGTAAATAATTTCTGCAAAGCCCGTGAATAACTAACCAAACACACACACACAGCAACTTAAGGAACTATATGTTATGGGAAAAATATTTAAAAAAGCAGACAGAATGCCTTAAAGCCCTTTCCCTCTACTTCATCCTATATAGATTGCTGAGGGGTGATCTATGCCTGGCTTACAAGGCATCCACAAACCCCACACTTATGAATCTCCTACATACTCATAAGTCAATGAGTACCACAAACATAAGGTCTAGGAACCTGTGACTTAAACAGAACATGCTAGAGAGACAGACGTGTCCTAGAGACTGCCCCCTATGGAACAGACTTCTCATCCACGTGAAGCTGAGTTTGTCTATTATCCAGTTTAAGCACAACCTAGACAAGTGGATGGGGGGATAGGAAATTTGCACCAGGCCTGGCACCCATGTCCCTTATAGATAGAGACAGCTTATAAATGTCTGACTCTCAATGTCCTATTTGGATGCAGGACATCATTATTCTTTTGGGAAAACTTGGCTCGGCGTAGAAAGGCCCCCCCCCCCCCCCGGGTCATTAGCCTAGTAACAGTATATGAATCTATGAATAACTCAGTTCAGTTATATGCTGTTATGAAAACAAATGTAAACTGTAAAATATCACAGAAATATAACATAACATCTACTTTAATGTCATGCGGTATCAAATATAAACCAAAAGCACATACTTTGGGCTGAATCAGTAAAGATTCCATTTAGTTTTGCAAATCCAGAATTACAAAAAATAAACATTGGGTCAGCTATTTCATCCACATACAGCCTCTATGCCAACTGCCTGTCTAGAATAGTTGGTTTAGCCATTCTAAGATAAAAAACAATTATTGTTTTTGCAAAACAAAAATGCAGTAATGTAATCTCAGCTTGAATTCAAGCTTGTTTACCCAAAACACATTAGTCCTGCAAAGTTAGAATTAAAATAGCAAAGGGTGGGTCAACCATTTCTTCCACATACAGCCCCCATACTCACTGTCTGTCCACAGTGTCTGGTTTGACCCTGCCAGATTAAAAAAAAGAATAATTGTGTAATTGTGTTAATTTATTTTGTTCATATAAATAATTGTCTCCATTTGTATTCCATCATACTTCACACAAATGCACCTTAGTCTTGCAAAGCTAAAATTACAGCTACAAAACAGCAGGGACAATAACTGCAATCATAAACAGCCCTCATAACCATAACGTAAAAAATGCATTAAAATACATTATTTTACAGACCAGTGATTACAGCTTGTATTCCTGCTTGCTTCACTCAAATACATATTAATCTTGCAAAACCAGAATTATAACAACAAATAGCTAGGGCCAGTCATTTCATCAACAGACAGTCCTCATACTCATTAACAACTCATTGATGTGTTATTGTTTCAAAGAAGCAGTAATCATAGCTTGTACTCCAGTTTGCTTCACCCAAATATACATTAGTCCTCCAAAGTTAGAATTAGAACAGCAAACAGCAGGGCTGGTCATTTCATCTAAAGAAAGCTCTTAAGTCAACTGTCTACCCACAGTATCTGGTTTGATCCTGTAGGATAAACAAAAAATATGGTTGCATTAATGTATTTCTGTCTCAATCTGTATTCCAGCTTGCTTGATTCAAATGCACATTAGTAAAGCAACATAATCATTACAAGAGCAAGCAACAGGACCAGTTTTTCATCTACAGAGAGCCCCAAAACCCATTGCTACCCACAGTATCTGGATTTACCCTGCCAAGTTAAAGCAACAAATAAATAATGGTAACGCTAATGTATTTTTCACATAAACAGTAATTACAACTTGAATTCCATCTTACTTCATCCAAGAACACATTAGTTTGGTAAAGGCATAATTACAACAGCAAATATAATCCACAATTTCATCCACAAACATCCCCTATACCTGCTGCCTACCTAAAGCATCTATCAGGTTAAAAAGTAATAATTATGGCTACACATGTGTAGTTTTGCTGCACAAAATCAGCAGTCACAGCTTGTATTCCAACTTGCTTCATCCAACTGCACTTTTGTCTTGCAATGCCAACATTATAATATCAGTCTCAAAGGAGGACCAGTGATTTAATCTACAAATATCCCTAGACCCTTTGTTACCCACTATCTGTTTTGACCTTGCCAGGGATAAAAAAAAAAAAAAAAAATACTTAACCTGCTACTATCTAGAGAAATTCCAGGAGCAACTTTTTCTGTGCAAGACAAAAAAATACTCATTCAATGTGTGTGCTTCACTTTGTCATAAAAATAACTGCATCTAGGAACTTATGGCAGAAAATTAGCTCCTAAGTATTTATCATGGCAATTTATTTGGGCCGGAAGACTGAACAACGTACAATCGGTTGGAGTACACATTTAATTGGGAGGGAGTTTTTCCAAGATAAACAGCTATGGAATAAGTAAATATAGGTATTGAATTCCTTTGGCAATAGGTGCAACCAAACTTGCAAATAACCACGAGAATAGTGCTACCGCATTTGTAAGTACAGTAGCCAAAAAACTTACAGAAAGTGGGACATCAAGGTGCAGTAACATATTTTAACATAACATGACGGTTAAACAACCTTTGTATATATCATAGGTTCATAGGCAAGTAATAATCTGTCCTTGTGGGAAATTAAGTTTCTCCAGTTTTCCCTCAAAGGTATTCACTGTACTGCACTTTTAAACTGAATATTACTGAATTGCCACCTACTTTTAACTGTTTTTGCCATTTCGCTATTTCAACTGTTTGCTGTTTGAGACTGTTTTTCCTGCACTACTGTATTTTCTATTACTTGTGTATTTTATAGCATAGGCTAGATTCATATTTGCTAAATGTAGATTGTTTGGCATTATCTGAGCACTAAAACCAACCAGCTTACATTAAGAGAGACCCCAGTACCCTTGTGGCAGAAGAATGTAGTCAAGGACCCATCTGAGTTGGGGACTGTTAGAATAACATCAGGGTGGGAAGTTGGCTTAGAGGTTTACTTTATTGGCACAAGGTACAGGGTTTGATTCTCATATGGGATAAGTGGCTAGGCATGAAATGGCTGAGAAGGTCAGTTAGCCTAGTACTAATTTATTATACTGTATTTGTGTTGCTTCTAAACTGTTTGCAATTTAAAAGTTAGTTTTTGTTTAATTTAACTGTTAGGCTAACACACTCAAGTGCGCTAGCCGTTTTAAAGCATTTACTGTTTGTTACTGTATCTTTTTCTTCTGTCTCTGAAAAAAAGAAAAAAAATATATATATATATATATATATATATATATATATATATATATATATATCCTTGTTTTCCCGCCTTACTGAACTAGAATAGTCCAGTCTTCAGATTTTGCTGATCTCTGGGCTTTGTCATAGTTCCTGTGCTATCCATATCCTTATTTGGAAAAGAGGAAGCTTCTTTGTTCACCAGTGGGAGTGGGGAGCACTGAGCAACCTATTTGTCCCTAGAGGAGTGGTTCCAGCCCAGCAACTTGTAGTTTATTGGCCATTTTGGGTCAATTCCTAGCTCTTTTCAACCCCTGCTATAAAGCCCGCTTTTGCACGCTTTTGTGCTTGTATATGACTCAGCACAGCTCCTCGTGGTGTCCTGCAGAGTTCTACAAGCAGCAGAGAGTGAAAGAGTGACTTTCCTTGATTTATAAGTATTTTTTCTGGCTTTCTTTTTGACTACTGTATCTCGACTGCATTTCGCCTAAAAACCCTTGAAATCAGCTCTGCATATTGTTTATACTGTATTTGTGTTGCTTCTAAACTGTTTGCACTTTAAAAGTTAGTTTTTGTTTAATTTAACTGTTAGGCTAACACACTCAAGTGCGCTAGCCGTTTTAAAGCATTTACTGTTTGTTACTGTATCTTTTTCTTCTGTCTCTGAAAAAAAGAAAAAAAAATATATCCTTGTTTTCCCACCTTACTGAACTAGAATAGTCCAGTCTTCAGATTTTGCTGATCTCTGGGCTTTGTCATAGTTCCTGTGCTATCCATATCCTTATTTGGAAAAGAGGAAGCTTCTTTGTTCACCAGTGGGAGTGGGGAGCACTGAGCAACCTATTTGTCCCTAGAGGAGTGGTTCCAGCCCAGCAACTTGTAGTTTATTGGCCATTTTGGGTCAATTCCTAGCTCTTTTCAACCCCCTGCTATAAAGCCCGCTTTTGCGCACTTTCTTGCTTGTATACGACTCAGCACAGCTCCTCGTGGTGTCCTGCAGAGTTCTACAAGCAGCAGAGAGTGAAAGAGTGACTTTCCTTGATTTATAAGTATTTTTTTCTGGCTTTCTTTTTGACTACTGTATCTCGACTGCATTTCACCTAAAAACCCTTGAAATCAGCTCTGCATATTGTTTATACTGTATTTGTGTTGCTTCTAAACTGTTTGCACTTTAAAAGTTAGTTTTTGTTTAATTTAACTGTTAGGCTAACACACTCAAGTGCGCTAGCCGTTTTAAAGCATTTACTGTTTGTTACTGTATCTTTTTCTTCTGTCTCTGAAAAAAAGAAAAAAAAAATATCCTTGTTTTCCCACCTTACTGAACTAGAATAGTCCAGTCTTCAGATTTTGCTGATCTCTGGGCTTTGTCATAGTTCCTGTGCTATCCATATCCTTATTTGGAAAAGAGGAAGCTTCTTTGTTCACCAGTGGGAGTGGGGAGCACTGAGCAACCTATTTGTCCCTAGAGGAGTGGTTCCAGCCCAGCAACTTGTAGTTTATTGGCCATTTTGGGTCAATTCCTAGCTCTTTTCAACCCCCTGCTATAAAGCCCACTTTTGTGTGCTTTTGTGCTTGTATATGACTCAGCACAGCTCCTCGTGGTGTCCTGCAGAGTTCTACAAGCAGCAGAGAGTGAAAGAGTGACTTTCCTTGATTTATAAGTATTTTTTTCTGGCTTTCTTTTTGACTACTGTATCTCGACTGCATTTCACCTAAAAACCCTTGAAATCAGCTCTGCATATTGTTTATACTGTATTTGTGTTGCTTCTAAACTGTTTGCACTTTAAAAGTTAGTTTTGTTTAATTTAACTGTTAGGCTAACACACTCAAGTGCGCTAGCTGTTTTAAAGCATTTACTGTTTGTTACTGTATCTTTTTCTTCTGTCTCTGAAAAAAAAAAAAATATCGTTGTTTTCCCGCCTTACTGAACTAGAATAGTCCAGTCTTCAGATTTTGCTGATCTCTGGGCTTTGTCATAGTTCCTGTGCTATCCATATCCTTATTTGGAAAAGAGGAAGCTTCTTTGTTCACCAGTGGGAGTGGGGAGCACTGAGCAACCTATTTGTCCCTAGAGGAGTGGTTCCAGCCCAGCAACTTGTAGTTTATTGGCCATTTTGGGTCAATTCCTAGCTCTTTTCAACCCCCTGCTATAAAGCCCACTTTTGCATGCTTTTGTGCTTGTATATGACTCAGCACAGCTCCTCGTGGTGTCCTGCAGAGTTCTACAAGCAGCAGAGAGTGAAAGAGTGACTTTCCTTGATTTATAAGTATTTTTTCTGGCTTTCTTTTTGACTACTGTATCTCGACTGCATTTCACCTAAAAACCCTTGAAATCAGCTCTGCATATTGTTTATACTGTATTTGTGTTGCTTCTAAACTGTTTGCACTTTAAAAGTTAGTTTTTGTTTAATTTAACTGTTAGGCTAACACACTCAAGTGCGCTAGCCGTTTTAAAGCATTTACTGTTTGTTACTGTATCTTTTTCTTCTGTCTCTGAAAAAAAGAAAAAAAAATATCCTTGTTTTCCCACCTTACTGAACTAGAATAGTCCAGTCTTCAGATTTTGCTGATCTCTGGGCTTTGTCATAGTTCCTGTGCTATCCATATCCTTATTTGGAAAAGAGGAAGCTTCTTTGTTCACCAGTGGGAGTGGGGAGCACTGAGCAACCTATTTGTCCCTAGAGGAGTGGTTCCAGCCCAGCAACTTGTAGTTTATTGGCCATTTTGGGTCAATTCCTAGCTCTTTTCAACCCCCTGCTATAAAGCCCACTTTTGCGTGCTTTCTTGCTTGTATATGACTCAGCACAGCTCCTCGTGGTGTCCTGCAGAGTTCTACAAGCAGCAGAGAGTGAAAGAGTGACTTTCCTTGATTTATAAGTATTGTTTTCTGGCTTTCTTTTTGACTACTGTAACTCGACTGCATTTCACCTAAAAACCCTTGAAATCAGCTCTGCATATTGTTTATACTGTATTTGTGTTGCTTCTAAACTGTTTGCACTTTAAAACTTACTTTTTGTTTAATTTAACTGTTAGGCTAACACACTCAAGTGCGCTAGCCGTTTTAAAGCATTTACTGTTTGTTACTGTATCTTTTTCTTCTGTCTCTGAAAAAAAAAAAAATATATATCCTTGTTTTCCCGCCTTACTGAACTAGAATAGTCCAGTCTTCAGATTTTGCTGATCTCTGGGCTTTGTCATAGTTCCTGTGCTATCCATATCCTTATTTGGAAAAGAGGAAGCTTCTTTGTTCACCAGTGGGAGTGGGGATCACTGAGCACCCTATTTGTCCCTTGAGGAGTGGTTCCAGCCCAGCAACTTGTAGTTTATTGGCCATTTTGGGTCAATTCCTAGCTCTTTTCAACCCCCTGCTATAAAGCCACTTTTGCGCACTTTTTCTGCTTGTATATGACTCAGCACAGCTCCTCGTGGTGTCCTGCAGAGTTCTACAAGCAGCAGAGAGTGAAAGAGTGACTTTCCTTGATTTATAAGTATTTTTTTCTGGCTTTCTTTTTGACTACTGTATCTCGACTGCATTTTGCCTAAAAACCCTTGAAATCAGCTCTGCATATTGTTTATACTGTATTTGTGTTGCTTCTAAACTGTTTGCACTTTAAAAGTTAGTTTTTGTTTAATTTAACTGTTAGGCTAACACACTCAAGTGCTAGCCGTTTTAAAGCATTTACTGTTTGTTACTGTATCTTTTTCTTCTGTCTCTGAAAAAAAGAAAAAAAAATATATCCTTGTTTTCCCGCCTTACTGAATTAGAATAGTCCAGTCTTCAGATTTTGCTGATCTCTGGGCTTTGTCATAGTTCCTGTGCTATCCATATCCTTATTTGGAAAAGAGGAAGCTTCTTTGTTCACCAGTGGGAGTGGGGAGCACTGAGCAACCTATTTGTCCCTTGAGGAGTGGTTCCAGCCCAGCAACTTGTAGTTTATTGGCCATTTTGGGTCAATTCCTAGCTCTTTTCAACCCCCTGCTATGAAGCCCACTTTCGTGCACTTTTGTGCATGTATACGACTCAGCACAGCTCCTCGTGGTGTCCTGCAGAGTTCTACAAGCAGCAGAGAGTGAAAGAGTGACTTTCCTTGATTTATAAGTATTTTTTTCTGGCTTTCTTTTTGACTACTGTATCTCGACTGCATTTTGCCTAAAAACCCTTGAAATCAGCTCTGCATATTGTTTATACTGTATTTGTGTTGCTTCTAAACTGTTTGCACTTTAAAAGTTAGTTTTTGTTTAATTTAACTGTTAGGCTAACACACTCAAGTGCGCTAGCCGTTTTAAAGCATTTACTGTTTGTTACTGTATCTTTTTCTTCTGTCTCTGAAAAAAGAAAAAAAATATCCTTGTTTTTCCGCCTTACTGAACTAGAATAGTCCAGTCTTCAGATTTTGCTGATCTCTGGGCTTTGTCATAGTTCCTGTGCTATCCATATCCTTATTTGGAAAAGAGGAAGCTTCTTTGTTCACCAGTGGGAGTGGGGAGCACTGAGCAACCTATTTGTCCCTAGAGGAGTGGTTCCAGCCCAGCAACTTGTAGTTTATTGGCCATTTTGGGTCAATTCCTAGCTCTTTTCAACCCCTGCTATAAAGCCCGCTTTTGCATGCTTTTGTGCTTGTATATGACTCAGCACAGCTCCTCGTGGTGTCCTGCAGAGTTCTACAAGCAGCAGAGAGTGAAAGAGTGACTTTCCTTGATTTATAAGTATTTTTTTCTGGCTTTCTTTTTGACTACTGTATCTCGACTGCATTTTGCCTAAAAACCCTTGAAATCAGCTCTGCATATTGTTTATACTGTATTTGTGTTGCTTCTAAACTGTTTGCACTTTAAAAGTTAGTTTTTGTTTAATTTAACTGTTAGGCTAACACACTCAAGTGCGCTAGCCGTTTTAAAGCATTTACTGTTTGTTACTGTATCTTTTTCTTCTGTCTCTGAAAAAAAGAAAAAAATATATCCTTGTTTTCCCGCCTTACTGAACTAGAATAGTCCAGTCTTCAGATTTTGCTGATCTCTGGGCTTTGTCATAGTTCCTGTGCTATCCATATCCTTATTTGGAAAAGAGGAAGCTTCTTTGTTCACCAGTGGGAGTGGGGAGCACTGAGCAACCTATTTGTCCCTAGAGGAGTGGTTCCAGCCCAGCAACTTGTAGTTTATTGGCCATTTTGGGTCAATTCCTAGCTCTTTTCAACCCCCTGCTATAAAGCCCACTTTTGCATGCTTTCTTGCTTGTATACGATTCAGCACAGCTCCTCGTGGTGTCCTGCAGAGTTCTACAAACAGCAGAGAGTGAAAGAGCGATTTTCCTTGATTTATAAGTATTTTTTTCTGGCTTTTTTTTGACTACTGTATATCGACTGCATTTCACCTAAAACCCTTGAAATCAGCTCTGCATATTGTTTATACTGTATTTGTGTTGCTTCTAAACTGTTTGCACTTTAAAAGTTAGTTTTTGTTTAATTTACCTGTTAGGCTAACACACTCAAGTGCTAGCCGTTTTAAAGCATTTACTGTTTGTTGCTGTATCTTTTTCTCCTGTCTCTGAAAAAAAGAAAAAAAAATATGTCCTTGTTTTCCCGCCTTACTGAATTAGAATAGTCCAGTCTTCAGATTTTGCTGATCTCTGGGCTTTGTCATAGTTCCTGTGCTATCCATATCCTTATTTGGAAAAGAGGAAGCTTCTTTGTTCACCAGTGGGAGTGGGGAGCACTGAGCAACCTATTTGTCCCTAGAGGAGTGGTTCCAGCCCAGCAACTTGTAGTTTATTGGCCATTTTGGGTCAATTCCTAGCTCTTTTCAACCCCCTGCTATAAAGCCCGCTTTTGCGCTTTTGTGCTTGTATATGACTCAGCACAGCTCCTCGTGGTGTCCTGCAGAGTTCTACAAGCAGCAGAGAGTGAAAGAGTGACTTTCCTTGATTTATAAGTATTTTTTCTGGCTTTCTTTTTGACTACTGTATCTCGACTGCATTTCACCTAAAAACCCTTGAAATCAGCTCTGCATATTGTTTATACTGTATTTGTGTTGCTTCTAAACTGTTTGCACTTTAAAAGTTAGTTTTTGTTTAATTTAACTGTTAGGCTAACACACTCAAGTGCGCTAGCCGTTTTAAAGCATTTACTGTTTGTTACTGTATCTTTTTCTTCTGTCTCTGAAAAAAAGAAAAAAAATATATCCTTGTTTTCCCGCCTTACTGAACTAGAATAGTCCAGTCTTCAGATTTTGCTGATCTCTGGGCTTTGTCATAGTTCCTGTGCTATCCATATCCTTATTTGGAAAAGAGGAAGCTTCTTTGTTCACCAGTGGGAGTGGGGAGCACTGAGCAACCTATTTGTCCCTAGAGGAGTGGTTCCAGCCCAGCAACTTGTAGTTTATTGGCCATTTTGGGTCAATTCCTAGCTCTTTTCAACCCCTGCTATAAAGCCCGCTTTTGTGCGCTTTTGTGCTTGTATACGACTCAGCACAGCTCCTCGTGGTGTCCTGCAGAGTTCTACAAGCAGCAGAGAGTGAAAGAGTGACTTTCCTTGATTTATAAGTATTTTTTTCTGGCTTTCTTTTTGACTACTGTATCTCGACTGCATTTCACCTAAAAACCCTTGAAATCAGCTCTGCATATTGTTTATACTGTATTTGTGTTGCTTCTAAACTGTTTGCACTTTAAAAGTTAGTTTTTGTTTAATTTAACTGTTAGGCTAACACACTCAAGTGTGCTAGCCGTTTTAAAGCATTTACTGTTTGTTACTGTATCTTTTTCTTCTGTCTCGGAAAAAAGAAAAAAAATATATCCTTGTTTTCCCACCTTACTGAACTAGAATAGTCCAGTCTTCAGATTTTGCTGATCTCTGGGCTTTGTCATAGTTCCTGTGCTATCCATATCCTTATTTGGAAAAGAGGAAGCTTCTTTGTTCACCAGTGGGAGTGGGGAGCACTGAGCAACCTATTTGTCCCTAGAGGAGTGGTTCCAGCCCAGCAACTTGTAGTTTATTGGCCATTTTGGGTCAATTCCTAGCTCTTTTCAACCCCCTGCTATAAAGCCCACTTTTGCATGCTTTCTTGCTTGTATACGATTCAGCACAGCTCCTCGTGGTGTCCTGCAGAGTTCTACAAGCAGCAGAGAGTGAAAGAGTGACTTTCCTTGATTTATAAGTATTTTTTTCTGGCTTTCTTTTTGACTACTGTATCTCGACTGCATTTCACCTAAAAACCCTTGAAATCAGCTCTGCATATTGTTTATACTGTATTTGTGTTGCTTCTAAACTGTTTGCACTTTAAAAGTTAGTTTTTGTTTAATTTAACTGTTAGGCTAACACACTCAAGTGCGCTAGCCGTTTTAAAGCATTTACTGTTTGTTACTGTATCTTTTTCTTCTGTCTCTGAAAAAAAGAAAAAAATATATATATCCTTGTTTTCCCGCCTTACTGAACTAGAATAGTCCAGTCTTCAGATTTTGCTGATCTCTGGGCTTTGTCATAGTTCCTGTGCTATCCATATCCTTATTTGGAAAAGAGGAAGCTTCTTTGTTCACCAGTGGGAGTGGGGAGCACTGAGCAACCTATTTGTCCCTAGAGGAGTGGTTCCAGCCCAGCAACTTGTAGTTTATTGGCCATTTTGGGTCAATTCCTAGCTCTTTTCAACCCCCTGCTATGAAGCCTGCTTTTGCGCACTTTTGTGCATGTATACGACTCAGCACAGCTCCTCGTGGTGTCCTGCAGAGTCCTACAAGCAGCAGAGAGTGAAAGAGTGACTTTCCTTGATTTATAAGTATTTTTTTCTGGCTTTCTTTTTGACTACTGTATCTCGACTGCATTTTGCCTAAAAACCCTTGAAATCAGCTCTGCATATTGTTTATACTGTATTTGTGTTGCTTCTAAACTGTTTGCACTTTAAAAGTTAGTTTTTGTTTAATTTAACTGTTAGGCTAACACACTCAAGTGCGCTAGCCGTTTTAAAGCATTTACTGTTTGTTACTGTATCTTTTTCTTCTGTCTCTGAAAAAAAGAAAAAAAAAAAAATATCCTTGTTTTCCCGCCTTACTGAACTAGAATAGTCCAGTCTTCAGATTTTGCTGATCTCTGGGCTTTGTCATAGTTCCTGTGCTATCCATATCCTTATTTGGAAAAGAGGAAGCTTCTTTGTTCACCAGTGGGAGTGGGGAGCACTGAGCAACCTATTTGTCCCTAGAGGAGTGGTTCCAGCCCAGCAACTTGTAGTTTATTGGCCATTTTGGGTCAATTCCTAGCTCTTTTCAACCCCTGCTATAAAGCCCGCTTTTGCATGCTTTTGTGCTTGTATATGACTCAGCACAGCTCCTCGTGGTGTCCTGCAGAGTTCTACAAGCAGCAGAGAGTGAAAGAGTGACTTTCCTTGATTTATAAGTATTTTTTTCTGGCTTTCTTTTTGACTACTGTATCTCGACTGCATTTTGCCTAAAAACCCTTGAAATCAGCTCTGCATATTGTTTATACTGTATTTGTGTTGCTTCTAAACTGTTTGCACTTTAAAAGTTAGTTTTTGTTTAATTTAACTGTTAGGCTAACACACTCAAGTGCGCTAGCCGTTTTAAAGCATTTACTGTTTGTTACTGTATCTTTTTCTTCTGTCTCTGAAAAAAAGAAAAAAAATATATCCTTGTTTTCCCACCTTACTGAACTAGAATAGTCCAGTCTTCAGATTTTGCTGATCTCTGGGCTTTGTCATAGTTCCTGTGCTATCCATATCCTTATTTGGAAAAGAGGAAGCTTCTTTGTTCACCAGTGGGAGTGGGGAGCACTGAGCAACCTATTTGTCCCTAGAGGAGTGGTTCCAGCCCAGCAACTTGTAGTTTATTGGCCATTTTGGGTCAATTCCTAGCTCTTTTCAACCCCCTGCTATAAAGCCTGCTTTTGCGCGCTTTTGTGCTTGTATATGACTCAGCACAGCTCCTCGTGGTGTCCTGCAGAGTTCTACAAGCAGCAGAGAGTGAAAGAGTGACTTTCCTTGATTTATAAGTATTTTTTTCTGGCTTTCTTTTTGACTACTGTATCTCGACTGCATTTCACCTAAAAACCCTTGAAATCAGCTCTGCATATTGTTTATACTGTATTTGTGTTGCTTCTAAACTGTTTGCACTTTAAAAGTTAGTTTTTGTTTAATTTAACTGTTAGGCTAACACACTCAAGTGCGCTAGCCGTTTTAAAGCATTTACTGTTTGTTACTGTATCTTTTTCTTCTGTCTCTGAAAAAAAGAAAAAAATATATATCCTTGTTTTCCCGCCTTACTGAACTAGAATAGTCCAGTCTTCAGATTTTGCTGATCTCTGGGCTTTGTCATAGTTCCTGTGCTATCCATATCCTTATTTGGAAAAGAGGAAGCTTCTTTGTTCACCAGTGGGAGTGGGGAGCACTGAGCAACCTATTTGTCCCTAGAGGAGTGGTTCCAGCCCAGCAACTTGTAGTTTATTGGCCATTTTGGGTCAATTCCTAGCTCTTTTCAACCCCCTGCTATAAAGCCCACTTTTGCATGCTTTCTTGCTTGTATACGATTCAGCACAGCTCCTCGTGGTGTCCTGCAGAGTTCTACAAGCAGCAGAGAGTGAAAGAGTGACTTTCCTTGATTTATAAGTATTTTTTTCTGGCTTTCTTTTGACTACTGTAACTCGACTGCATTTCACCTAAAAACCCTTGAAATCAGCTCTGCATATTGTTTATACTGTATTTGTGTTGCTTCTAAACTGTTTGCACTTTAAAAGTTAGTTTTTGTTTAATTTAACTGTTAGGCTAACACACTCAAGTGCGCTAGCCGTTTTAAAGCATTTACTGTTTGTTACTGTATCTTTTTCTTCTGTCTCGGAAAAAAGAAAAAAATATATCCTTGTTTTCCGCCTTACTGAACTAGAATAGTCCAGTCTTCAGATTTTGCTGATCTCTGGGCTTTGTCATAGTTCCTGTGCTATCCATATCCTTATTTGGAAAAGAGGAAGCTTCTTTGTTCACCAGTGGGAGTGGGGAGCACTGAGCAACCTATTTGTCCCTAGAGGAGTGGTTCCAGCCCAGCAACTTGTAGTTTATTGGCCATTTTGGGTCAATTCCTAGCTCTTTTCAACCCCTGCTGTAAAGCCCACTTTTGCGCTTTTGTGCTTGTATATGACTCAGCACAGCTCCTCGTGGTGTCCTGCAGAGTTCTACAAGCAGCAGAGAGTGAAAGAGTGACTTTCCTTGATTTATAAGTATTTTTTCTGGCTTTCTTTTTGACTACTGTATCTCGACTGCATTTCACCTAAAAACCCTTGAAATCAGCTCTGCATATTGTTTATACTGTATTTGTGTTGCTTCTAAACTGTTTGCACTTTAAAAGTTAGTTTTTGTTTAATTTAACTGTTAGGCTAACACACTCAAGTGCGCTAGCCGTTTTAAAGCATTTACTGTTTGTTACTGTATCTTTTTCTTCTGTCTCTGAAAAAAGAAAAAAAAAATATATATCCTTGTTTTCCCACCTTACTGAACTAGAATAGTCCAGTCTTCAGATTTTGCTGATCTCTGGGCTTTGTCATAGTTCCTGTGCTATCCATATCCTTATTTGGAAAAGAGGAAGCTTCTTTGTTCACCAGTGGGAGTGGGGAGCACTGAGCAACCTATTTGTCCCTAGAGGAGTGGTTCCAGCCCAGCAACTTGTAGTTTATTGGCCATTTTGGGTCAATTCCTAGCTCTTTTCAACCCCCTGCTATAAAGCCCGCTTTTGCGCACTTTTTCTGCTTGTATATGACTCAGCACAGCTCCTCGTGGTGTCCTGCAGAGTTCTACAAGCAGCAGAGAGTGAAAGAGTGACTTTCCTTGATTTATAAGTATTTTTTTCTGGCTTTCTTTTTGACTACTGTATCTCGACTGCATTTTGCCTAAAACACTTGAAATCAGCTCTGCATATTGTTTATACTGTATTTGTGTTGCTTCTAAACTGTTTGCACTTTAAAAGTTAGTTTTTGTTTAATTTAACTGTTAGGCTAACACACTTAAGTGTGCTAGCTGTTTTGAAGCATTTACTGTTTGTTACTGTATCTTTTTCTTCTGGCTCTGAAAAAAAGAAAAAAAAAATATATCCTTGTTTTCCCGCCTTACTGAACTAGAATAGTCCAGTCTTCAGATTTTGCTGATCTCTGGGCTTTGTCATAGTTCCTGTGCTATCCATATCCTTATTTGGAAAAGAGGAAGATTCTTTGTTCACCAGTGGGAGTGGGGAGCACTGAGCAACCTATTTGTCCCTAGAGGAGTGGTTCCAGCCCAGCAACCTGTAGTTTATTGGCCATTTTGTGTCAATTCCTACCTCTTTTCAACCCCCTGCTGTAAAGCCTGCTTTTGCGCGCTTTTGTGCTTGTATATGACTCAGCACAGCTCCTCGTGGTGTCCTGCAGAGTTCTACAAGCAGCAGAGAGTGAAAGGGTGACTTTCCTTGATTTATAAGTCTTTTTTTCTGGCTTTCTTTTTGACTACTGTATCTCGACTGCATTTCACCTAAAAACCCTTGAAATCAGCTCTGCATATTGTTTATACTGTATTTGTGTTGCTTCTAAACTGTTTGCACTTTAAAAGTAAGTTTTTGTTTAATTTAACTGTTAGGCTAACACACTCAAGTGCGCTAGCCGTTTTAAAGCATTTACTGTTTGTTACTGTATCTTTTTCTTCTGTCTCTGAA
>NC_056746.1:839752935-839798843 GCF_019279795.1 Protopterus annectens
TTTTTGCCTTGTGTCAATTCCTAGCTCTATTCAACCCCCTGCTATAAAGCCCACTTTTGCACGCTTTTGTGCTTGTATATGACTCAGCACAGCTCCTCATGGTGTCCTGCAGAGTTCTACAAGCAGCAGTGAGTGAAAGAGTGACTTTCCTTGATTTATAAGTATTTTTTTCTGGCTTTCTTTTTGACTTTTGTATCTCGACTGATTTCGCCTAAAAACCCTTGAAATCAGCTCTGCATATTGTTTATACTGTATTTGTGTTGCTTCTAAACTGTTTGCATTTTAAAAGTTAGTTTTTCTTTAATTTAACTGTTAGGTTAACACACTCAAGTGCGCTAGCCGTTTTAAAGCATTTACTGTTTGTTACTGTATCTTTTTCTTCTGTCTCTGAAAAAAAGAAAAACAAAAAAATATCCTTGTTTTCCCGCCTTACTGCACTAGAATAGTCCAGTCTTCAGATTTTGCTGATCTCGGGGCTTTGTCATAGTTCCTGTGCTATCCATATCCTTATTTGGAAAAGAGGAAGCTTCTTTGTTCACCAGTGGGAGTGGGGAGCACTGAGCAACCTTTTTGTCCCTAGAGGAGTGGTTCCAGCCCAGCAACTTGTAGTTTATGGCCATTTTGTGTCAATTCCTAACTCTTTTCAACCCCCTGCTATACAGCCCGCTTTTGCACTCTTTTGTGCTTGTATACGACTCAGCCCAGCTCCTCGTGGTGTCCTGCAGAGTTCTACAAGCAGCAGAGAGTGAAAGAGTGACTTTCCTTGATTTATAAATATTTTTTTTTCTGGCTTTCTTTTTGACTTCTGTATCTCGACTGCTTTCGCCTAAAAACCCTTGAAATCAGTTCTACATATTGTTTATATTGTATTTGTGTTGCTTCTAATCTTTTTGCACTTTAAAAGTTAGTTTTTGTTTAATTTAACTGTTAGGCTAACACACTGAAGTGTGCTAGCCGTTTTAAAGCATTTACTGTTTGTTACTGTATCTTTTACTTCTGTCTCTGAAAAAAAGAAAAAAAAAAGTATATATATATCCTTGTTTTCCCGCCTTACTAAAGTAGAATAGTCCAGTCTTCAGATTTTGCTGATCTCTGGGCTTTGTCATAGTTCCTGTGCTATCCATATCCTTATTTGGAAAATAGGAAGCTTCTTTGTTCACCAGTGGGAGTGGGGAGCACTGAGCAACCTATTTGTCCCTAGAGGAGTGGTTCCAGACAAGCAACTTGTAGTTTATTGGCCATTTTGGGTCAATTCCTAGCTCTTTTCAACCCCCTGCTATAAAGCCCGCTTTTGCGCACTTTTGTGCTTGTATATGACTCAGCACAGCTCCTCGTGGTGTCCCGCAGAGTTCTACAAGCAGCAGAGAGTGAAAGAGTGACTTTCCTTGATTTATAAGTATTTTCTTCTGGCATTCTTTTTGACTACTGTATCTCGACTGCTCTCGCCTAAAAACCCATGAAATCAGCTCTGCATATTGTTTATACTGTATTTGTGTTGCTTCTAAACTGTTTGCACTTTAAAAGTTAGTTTTTGTTTAATTTAACTGTTAGGCTAACACACTCAAGTGCGCTAGCCGTTTTAAAGCATTTATTGTTTGTTACTTTATCTTTTTCTTCTGTCTCTGAAAAAAAGAAAAACAAAAAAAATCCTTGTTTTCCCACCTTACTGCACTAGAATAGTCCAGTCGTCAGATTTTGCTGATCTCTGGGCTTTGTCATAGTTCCTGTGCTATCCATATCCTTATTTGGAAAAGAGGAAGCTTCTTTGTTCACCAGTGGGTGTGGGGAGCACTGAGCAACCTATTTGTCACTAGAGGAGTGGTTCCAGCCCAGCAACTTGTAGTTTATTGGCCATTTTGTGTCAATTCCTAGCTCTTTTCAACCCCCTGCTATAAAGCCCGCTTTTGCATGCTTTTGTGCTTGTATACGACTCAGCACAGCTCCTCGTGGTGTCCTGCAGAGTTCTACAAGCAGCAGAGAGTGAAAGAGTGACTTTCCTTGATTTATAAGTATTTTTTTCTGGCTTTCTTTTTGACTTCTGTATCTCGACTGCTTTCGCCTAAAAACCCTTGAAATCAGCTCTGCATATTGTTTATACTGTATTTGTGTTGCTTCTAAACTGTTTGCACTTTAAAAGTTAGTTTTTGTTTAATTTAACTGTTAGGCTAACACACTCAAGTGCGCTAGCCGTTTTAAAGCATTTACTGTTTGTTACTGTATCTTTTTCTTCTGTCTCTGAAAAAAAGAAAAACAAAAAAAATCCTTGTTTTCCCGCCTTACTGCACTAGAATAGTCCAGTCTTCAGATTTTGCTGATCTCGGGGCTTTGTCATAGTTCCTGTGCTATCCATATCCTTATTTGGAAAAGAGGAAGCTTCTTTGTTCACCAGTGGGAGTGGGGAGCACTGAGCAACCTTTTTGTCCCTAGAGGAGTGGTTCCAGCCCAGCAACTTGTAGTTTATGGCCATTTTGTGTCAATTCCTAACTCTTTTCAACCCCCTGCTATACAGCCCACTTTTGCACGCTTTTGTGCTTGCATACGACTCAGCACAGCTCCTCGTGGTGTCCTGCAGAGTTCTACAAGCAGCAGAGAGTGAAAGAGTGACTTTCCTTGATTTATAAGTATTTTTTTCTGGCTTTCTTTTTGACTTCTGTATCTCGACTGCTTTTGCCTAAAAACCCTTGAAATCAGCTCTGCATATTGTTTATACTGTATTTGTGTTGCTTCTAAACTGTTTGCATTTTAAAAGTTAGTTTTTGTTTAATTTAACTGTTAGGCTAACACACTCAAGTGCGCTAGCCGTTTTAAAGCATTTACTGTTTGTTACTGTATCTTTTTCTTCTGTCTCTGAAAAAAAAAATCCTTGTTTTCTTGCCTTACTGCACTAGAATAGTCCAGTCTTCAGATTTTGCTGATCTCTGGGCTTTGTCATAGTTTCTGTGCTATCCATATCCTTATTTGTAAAAGAGGAAGCTTATTTGTTCACCAGTGGGAGTGGGGGGCACTGAGCAACCTTTTTGTCCCTAGAGGAGTGGTTCCAGCCCAGCAACTTGTAGTTTATGGCCATTTTGTGTCAATTCCTAACTCTTTTCAACCCCCTGCTATACAGCCCGCTTTTGCACGCTTTCTTGCTTGTATACGACTCAGCACAGCTCCTCGTGGTGTCCTGCAGAGTTCTACAAGCAGCAGAGAGTGAAAGAGTGACTTTCCTTGATTTATAAATATTTTTTTTCTGGCTTTCTTTTTGACTTCTGTATCTCGACTGCTTTCGCCTAAAAACCCTTGAAATCAGTTCTGCATATTGTTTATATTGTATTTGTGTTGCTTCTAAACTGTTTGCACTTTAAAAGTTAGTTTTTGTTTAATTTAACTGTTAGGCTAACACACTCAAGTGTGCTAGCCGTTTTAAAGCATTTACTGTTTGTTACTGTATCTTTTACTTCTGTCTCTGAAAAAAAGAAAAATAAAAAATACTTGTTTTCCCACCTTACTGCACTAGAATAGTCCAGTCTTCAGATTTTGCTGATCTCTGGGCTTTGTCATAGTTCCTGTGCTATCCATATCCTTATTTGGAAAAGAGGAAGCTTCTTTGTTCACCAGTGGGAGTAGGGAGCACTGAGCAACCTATTTGTCCCTAGAGGAGTGGTTCCAGCCCAGCAACTCTTAGTTTATGGACATTTTGTGTCAATTCCTAGCTCTTTTCAACCCCCTGCTATAAAGCCCACTTTTGCACGCTTTTGTGCTTGTATATGACTCAGCACAGCTCCTCATGGTGTCCTGCAGAGTTCTACAAGCAGCAGTGAGTGAAAGAGTGACTTTCCTTGATTTATAAGTATTTTTTTCTGGCTTTCTTTTTGACTTTTGTATCTCGACTGATTTCGCCTAAAAACCCTTGAAATCAGCTCTGCATATTGTTTATATTGTATTTGTGTTGCTTCTAATCTTTTTGCACTTTAAAAGTTAGTTTTTGTTTAATTTAACTGTTAGGCTAACACACTCAAGTGTGCTAGCCGTTTTAAAGCATTTACTGTTTGTTACTGAATCTTTTTCTTCTGTCTCTAAAAAAAAAAAAAAAAAAAAATCCTTGTTTTCCCGCCTTACTGCACTAGAATAGTCCAGTCTTCAGATTTTGCTGATCTCTGGGCTTTGTCATAGTTCCTGTGCTATCCATATCCTTATTTGGAAAAGAGGAAGCTTCTTTGTTCACCAGTGAGAGTGGGGAGCACTGAACAACCTATTTGTCCCTAGAGGAGTGGTTCCAGCCCAGCAACTTGTAGTTTATTGGCCATTTTGGGTCAATTCCTAGCTCTTTTCAACCCCCTGCTATAAAGCCCGCTTTTGCATGCTTTTGTGCTTGTATATGACTCAGCACAGCTCCTTGTGGTGTCCTGCAGAGTTCTACAAGCAGCAGAGAGTGAAAGAGTGACTTTCCTTGATTTATAAGTATTTTTTTCTGGCTTTCTTTTTGACTTCTGTATCTCGACTGCTTTCACCTAAAAACCCTTGAAATCAGCTCTGCATATTGTTTATACTGTATTTGTGTTGCTTCTAATCTTTTTGCACTTTAAAAGTTAGTTTTTGTTTAATTCAACTGTTAGGCTAACACACTCAAGTGTGCTAGCCGTTTTAAAGCATTTACTGTTTGTTACTGTATCTTTTACTTCTGTCTCTGAAAAAAAGAAAATTAAAAAAAATCCTTGCTTTCCCGCCTTACTGCACTAGAATAGTCCAGTCTTCAGATTTTGCTGATCTCTGGGCTTTGTCATAGTTCCTGTGCTATCCATATCCTTATTTGGAAAAGAGGAAGCTTCTTTGTTCACCAGTGAGAGTGGGGAGCACTGAACAACCTATTTGTCCCTAGAGGAGTGGTTCCAGCCCAGCAACTTGTAGTTTATTGGCCATTTTGGGTCAATTCCTAGCTCTTTTCAACCCCCTGCTATAAAGCCCGCTTTTGCACGCTTTTGTGCTTGTATATGACTCAGCACAGCTCCTCGTGGTGTCCTGCAGAGCTCTACAAGCAACAGAGAGTGAAAGAGTGACTTTCCTTGATTTATAAGTATTTTTCTGGCTTTCTTTTTTACTTCTGTATCTCGACTGCTTTAGCCTAAATACCCTTGAAATCAGCTCTGCATATTGTTTACACTGTATTTGTGTTGCTTCTAAACTGTTTGCACTTTAAAAGTTAGTTTTTGTGTAATTTAACTGTTAGGCTAACACACTCAAGTGTGCTAGCCATTTTAAAGCATTTACTGTTTGTTACTGTATCTTTTTCTTCTGTCTCTGAGAAAAAGAAAAACAAAAAAAATCCTTGTTTTCCCACCTTACTGCACTAGAATAGTCCAGTCTTCAGATTTTGCTGATCTCTGGGCTTTGTCATAGTTCCTGTGCTATCCATATCCTTATTTGGAAAAGAGGAAGCTTCTTTGTTCACCAGTGGGAGTGGGGAACACTGAGCAACCTATTTGTCCCGAGAGGAGTGGTTCCAGCCCAGCAACTTGTAGTTTATTCGCCATTTTGGGTCAATTCCTAGCTCTTTTCAACCCCCTGCTATAAAGCCCGCTTTTGCACGAAGTTGCTCATAGAGCAGCGGCGGTTAATCAAGTTTAAACTATTTCTGGCTCCGCAAAGTCTGCTCTTCAGTTTTTTCCTTAGAACTGCTCTACTTGCAATCTAAACAGTCTATTCTCTATCTGAAAAGCCCAGAACTTGCTCCTAAAGCATTTTTATACAGGTAAAGCACTCTTAAACAAAAAGAAAGTACTTCATTCACCTAAATCCCCTTTAGTACCCATTTCCCTATAGGTCCTTTCTGACTCATTTACACAGCAATCCTTTACACTTATCTAACATGTCAAAGGGTCAGTTGCTGGTGTCCTCTCCTGTTCAGCTGGTGAATCTGGGAATCTTGAGGCAATGTTACAATTGCCTCATGTACACAGATAACCCTCTCCTCCTCCCTACAAATACAAATATATGTGAGAGATGCAACTATATAGCCAAACTGGAGGCTGAGCTCTCTCAACTGAGTATTGGCAAAACCAGTAGGGAGGAGAAGGTAACCACGCACACCACAAACCCAGTCTCTCTTAGACCTATCACAACTGCAAACCAAACACATAAACACACAAAAACATACTCGGAGGCTCTGATTAAAAATCTACCAATACAACAGAGGCCTCCAAAGCAGACACCCAAGCGACCACTACCTCAAGACATAGCACATGCAACACATAGTTCACAAAGTCAGTGTGCTAAACAGTCACAGCCCTTAAGGCCAAACAACATGCCAGATACATTTGTAATAGGTGACTCCATAGTCAGACACACTGACGTCCCGTTCACAAAACTGAAAAAGGAAAAGGTTACAGTAAGCTGCCTGTCGGGCGCTAGAATCCGCCACATAACACAAGCACTCAGGTCACTCCAAAGCAAGTACAAATATGATTCAGTCATTGTCCATGCCGGTGTGAATGACCTGAGATGTACCTCCCTGGACTACATGAAAAGAGACATAGAGGAGCTCTCTGATTATGTAGCCCAGGCTGGTATGACCCTGACCCTGAGCAGCATCTTACCCTCACCAAGAATGATGCCACAGTACAAAGACAAAATGATCAGCTTTAACAATTGGCTTAATTACTGGTGTCATTCTAAGGGGGTCCAATGCCTGTCTGCTTGGGATGACATGCTTGACAAGCCACGCTGCTTCACAAGGGATGGCTTGCACCTGTCACCCCTGGACTTCCGGATATTGGCCAAGGCTCTTGCCACCCCCATAGTGCCTTTTTTAGGCAAGACTCAAAAGACAAACCCACCTCCGTAGAAAACACAATTGAAAAAAAACTAAGGGTGATGCTGCTCAATGCCAGAAGTCTAAACCTCAAGATGCACACTCTCGAAGCCCTCCTCAGTATGGAGAACATCGATGTCTGTGCAGTGACTGAAACCTGGTTCAAGGCTCCTGAGAGCACCCCAGCACTACCAGATTTTACCTCATATCATGCTTTCCGGCCCCAAAACTTGGACCGAACCACAAAAGGAGGGGGAGTATCCATATTCATCAAAGATACCCACACCTCCAGGTTAGTGGCAATGCATGAAGCATCGAAGACCATCCAGGTGCAACTAACCATAGGCAAAACTGCCCTACAGTTTGTAGCATGCTACAGACCACCCTCTCAAACTCAGGAACCCCACTCAGCCTTCCTGAAGACATTGGAGAGTATGAATGTCTCTCCAAATACCATCATATTGGGAGACTTCAACTACCCAAACATAGACTGGGAACATTACTCAAGCCCCAACACCCTAGCCCAAAGGTTCCTAGAATTCATAAACTCAAATGCGATGGAACAACTAGTCACCACTCCCACAAGAGGAGATAATATACTAGACCTGATCATCACAAACATGGGGACAAAATGCTCCACACCGGAAGTATACCCTCATTGGTGAGATCAGACCATAAATTAATCTCACTGGAAATCCACATCCTGCCCCCACCCCCTGCACAAAAGACCACAGTGAAGAACTTCTCAAAAGCCGACTTTACACTTCTTAAGACTGAAGTGGTATCCTTCAAGGCCCCTGGGCCAATGGAAACCACAACCCACACCGCTGAATCCTTTATAAATGCCTTCTACGGGCACCTTCAAGAATGCATGGATCATGCAATCCCTAATAAAATCAAGACCCATTCCCCCAAAGGCAGGCACCCTGTCTGGTGGACCCCAGCCATTAACAAATTTTACAACAGGAGGAGGAAGCTACTACATGACAGAGCAAAATCCCTAAAAGGGAAGGCATCTCTGATCAGTACTAGCAAAAAACTATGATCACTCATAAAATCATCCAAGGCCAACTTTGAGAGAAAAATCACAAAAGACACAAAAGACAATCACAAGACCTTCTTTAGCTATGTTAGAAACCTGGGTGGAAACTCCCAGATACGCTCAGAGTTAGTCCAAAATGACACAAAATACACTGAACCCACAGACATTGCCAACATTCTGGCAGACAGGTTCAGTGCAAATTTCTCCGCCCCCAAAGGAGAAATATCTATCCCAGCAGAGTGTAGCCTCCCTAACATCTCAGATGCCCAGGTGAGAGCCGCCCTCGCCAAAGCTAAAAACACAGCATCAATGGGACCGGATGGTGTCCCTGGCTGCGTGTTACATGAACTCCAAGAGGAACTAAACCCGCACATAAGGCTGCTGTTTAATCATAGCCTTACTACAGGATACGTACCCAAAGAGTGGCGTACAGCAACAGTGGTCCCACTCCACAAAGGCAGTGCTTCTACGGACCCTGGAAATTACCGCCCCATAAGCTTGATGAGCCTGGTCTGTAAAGCTATGGAAAGGATCATTATGGAACTCTTAAACAAAGACATTGGGGACCTACAGACATTGGATCCTACCCAATTTGGCTTTGTCAAGGGTAGATCCTGCCTTTTGAACTTGGTCGACTTTTTTGAAACAGTCACTAAGGCCATTGATGAGGGTAAGGCAGTTCACACAGCCTACCTTGACCTTGCAAAAGCCTTCGACACAATACCCCACTCGGGCATCATAGACAAACTCACCAGCTTAAATGTAAACCCATATGTCACAAGATGGGTTGCAAACTGGCTCAAGGACAGAACCCACAAGGTCAGAATTGCTGGAGCCATGTCAGACTCTAAGCCAGTCACAAGCGGTGTCCCACAGGGCTCAGTCCTGGGACCCCTCTTGTTCGGCATTTATTTTTCCGAGGTGCAAGCAAACATAGGAGGATTGTGGCTGACAAAGTTCACAGATGACTGCAAACTGGGTGCCATAATTGATACTCCAGCAGACACAAGCATCCTTCAGAGAGGCCTCATAGAAACGGATAATTGGTGCCAGAGCCATGGCCTTAAACTGAACGCCAAAAAATGTATAGTCATACCCTTTGGGAAAAACAAGGTACCCACAAATTGCCACATAGGTTGTAATCCATTAAGTACAGAAGAGGTAATCAGGGACCTAGGGACCCAAGTTGACAGTAACCTCTCATTTGACACTCACATTGCAAAGGTGGTTAGGAAGACCTTCTATATTGCCCACCTTATCATGAAGGGATTCACATCTAGATCAAGAGAGGTCATTGTGCCCCTGTACTCTTCTCTTATCAGGCCCATGATTGAGTACAATGCCCCATTTGGGATGTATCTTACCCGACACCTGCAGCAGTTGGAAAGACCCCAAAAGTTCCTCACCAAGAGGATAAAGGGTCTCAAACATATGTCATATGCTGCCCGGCTGAAGAAACTCCAGCTCTATTCAGTCGCATACCACCTACTCAGAGGTGATCTATGCCTGACGTACAAGGCCATGTCCAATCTGGAATTAATGGACATGCTCCACCTCAGAAAATGTAAATCCATCAGAGCCACGAGAGCAAGAGATTTGAACCTTAACACAGAAATAAATAGGACGTGCTGGAGGGACAGATTCATAACCCAGAGGCTCCCTACACTCTGGAACAGAATCCCAGTCCATGTTAGGCAGAGCCCCTCACTAACTCTCTTCAAGAGAAATCTTGACGAGTGGATGGGAGATCATAGGTTTACCCTAGGGGTCATCTCTGTGTCACTACTAGACAAAGGCACAGTAAACTAAACCCTAAATGGGCATAGTATTCTCATCCCAAGGGGTGGCGAAAGCCACACACACTCTGGCTAGGCTTATAAATGCCCTAGGGCAGATAGCCTAGTACGAACCTATGAACCTATAAGGCACAGTATTGAGCATTTCCATTGGCCATCTTGTTTGAAAATTGTTTAACTTAGCTTGTATTTATGCACCAAGTTTACACGTAGTGCAGTAGGGGTTAGTACTCCTATTATAGAAGCAAAGACTTAGAAAGTCCATTTTACCCTGGATTGCTGCTTGTGAACCATCCTAGGCTTCCCTGTTTCTCTTTGAGCCACATAGTTGATCACTGCTGCCAGGAGAGCAATTCAGCGGTGCATTTTTTTAGCCATTTACACAGGCACCCACTCCCAAACCTCCACAGTTTAGTTGATTTTACTAGTCACACAGCAGAACCAGTTCCATCTAGCCCTCTCTCCACAACTTACTACATAACAAATCTGACATAATGGATGGACAATTTCCCAACATTTCCCCAACCAGCCTGATGGACATGGGCATCCTGAGGCAATGCAGCAACTGCTTCATGTATACTGACAGCCCATCTTAAAACATACTAATACAATATGTAAGAGATGTATCTGTACTTTAAATCTGGAATCAGTGCTCTCTCTCTCTCTCTCTCTCTCTCTCTCTCTCTCTCTCTCTCTCTCACTCACAAAACTGCAAATCAGATACCAAACAGGTTGACAGCATGCACAGTCCACATTTTCCACAAACCAACAACAAAACACACATACATGGAGGTACTGACTAGAAGTATACCAAAAGAACAGAGACCTCCCAAAAACAAACCATCCATACACAATGCAGTCCCAACAGTACCCATTACACACAAAAACATACACATCAGTGTCTCACCCAACAAGCCCCAAAGGCAAAATCCCTCAAAAACAAAAATGTCTTGGTCATAGGTAACCCCATGAAGAGACACACAGATATCTCACTCACCAGGCTGGGCAAGGAGAAGGTCACGATCAACTGCCGGTCAGGTGCTAGGGTCCACCAAATCATGCATGCACTCAAATCTCTCAACAAGTGCTGCTATGACTCTGTCATAATCCATGTTGGAGTGAATGATTTGAGATGTACCTCTCTGGACTATAAGAAGAGAGACAGGACTGAGCTCTCAGATTATGTGTCCCAGCCAGGTACATCCCTAGTCCTAAACAGCATTCTGTCTTCACCCAGGATGATGCCTCACTACAAAAAAAAATGATTGACTTCAACAATTGGCTTCTGGTATCAATCCAGGGGGATCCAGTATCTGTCAACCTGGGACAACATGGTCACAAGACCATGCTACTTTGCTGGAGATGGTCTCCACCTGTCACATCTTGGCTTTTGGTTACTGGCTAAAGTACTTGCCTCCCCCATTGTGCATTTTTTTAGGCAGTTATAACAAAATTCCTGACATAAAAACATCTTCTAGAGACAAATTCAAAGTTATGCTGCTTAACGCTAGGAGTCTAAATCAGAAATTGCACTTACTGGAAGCACTGCTTACTTTGGAAGACACAAATGTCTGTGCAGTATCAGAGACATATTTCAAGGCCGCAGAGAGTTCTCTGGACATACAAGGCTACAATGTCTTCCACACATTCAAATCACAAAATGAACGTGAAAGAAACAAAGGGGAGAGGTGTATCCATCTTCATTAAAGACAAATACACCTCAAGATTGGTTAAAACAGTATGACTCTCTAGAGCTACTCCAAGTCCAGCTAATTGTAGGAAAGACCCCCTCCATATCATTATTAGCTGTAGGTCCCCCTCCATGAACCAGGTAACCACATTGCCTACTTGGACCTACTTGAGTCACTTACAATACAGCCAAACACCATAGTCATGGGTGACTTTAACTATCCTCCATCGACTGGGCTACATATATGAGCACTAACACGCTCAATCTAAGGTTCTTTGACTTTGTTAACACAAATGCTCAGGAACAGATAGTCAGCACCCCCACAAGGGGCTCAAATATCATTGACGTAGTGCTCACCAGCATGGGAGATTGCTGCACCACCCCATGTGTGGGGCCCTCCCTGGTTAGGTCAAATCACAGATCTGTTTCATTCGAAGTAATCACAACTAACCCCCCCCCCCCCGCCCCAGCAAAAAGTTTAGAAAATTTCTCTAAAGAAAATTACAGCCTTGACATGATGGCATAAATAGTTTCAAACCACCAACAGCAGTGACTCCCATACTGAGGAGTACACTAATGCCTTGTATAAACACCTATACAAGTGTACAGACTCAGCCGTACCTGAATGAATTAAATCAGAATCCTCAAATAAAAAACAAACCACCCAGGTAGGCAAACAGCATAAATAGGTTATACAACAAGACAAATAAAATGCTGTCAAAGAACAAGAAGGAAGGGTCTCAGCAGAGGAAAGACACCCTTCACAGCTTGACTAATCAGATTAGACATCTTAAGTCATCCAAAGCTAACTATGAAACCAAATTACACCCCACAACCAGAATGCATTCTATAGCTACATCCAAAATCTTAAAGGGAAGGAGCAGATTTGCACTGAACTAGTAGTGAAAGGTATCACTCACACGTAACCTGCGAAAACTTCCAACCTGTTAGCAGACAGGTTCAGCGAAAACTTCAATCCACTGCCCCTACTAATCATACCCCAAAATATACCTGTCACCAGTCCTCTACCTAGTATCTCCAAAGAACAGGTCATAACTGCCCTCTCCAAGGCCAAAAACATAGCCTCTATTGGACCAAACAACACCCCAGGCTGCTTAGTAAATGGTCTAAAACAGTAGATGGTGGAACCATTGGTTACTCTCTTCAACCACAGTCTACGTACTGGCTTTGTCCCATCCAAATGGAAAACTGCAACTGTGATCACTTTGCATAAAGGTGGTCCCTCAACCGACCCTGGGAATTATAGGCCCATATGCCTAACCAGCCTTATCTGTAATGCCATAGAAAGAATCATCATGGACCTCAACAAGAATATAGGAGACCTTTAAACTCTTTACCCAATCCAGTCTTTCTTTGTTAAAAGCAAATTATGCTTGTTAAACCTGGTGGGATTCTTTGAAAATGTCAACAAAGCTTTGGCTTAAGGTAAAACCTTACATACTGCCTATCTCAACTTGACCAAGGCCTTTGACACTATCCCCCACACAAGTATCATCAATAAACCAGCCCAGCTGGGGATAAATGCATATGTCATTATATGGGTAGCCAACTAACTCACAGACAGAATGCATACAGTAAAATGTACAGGATTCCACCTCTGCCAGCAGAGCTGTTACTAGTGGTGTTCCACAAGGATCTGTGCTGGGTCCACTTCTGTTTGCAATCTATTTTTCAGACGTTCAGGTAAAAATAGATGGCCTGTGGCTTACCATATTCGCTGATGACTGCAAACTAGGTGCAATCACTGAATCCCAAAACAATGTCACCATACTACAAAAAGGGCTTACACAGACAAATGATTGGTGCCAAAGCCACGGACTTAAACATAACACAAAAAAAGTATTATCATCCCCTTCGGTAAAGGTAAAGTCCCAGCAAATTACAGCATTAAGAGACTTGGGAACGCAGGTTGACAGCAGCTTTAACTTTGATCATTTGTGTACAGTGGTGAGGAAGGCCTTCTACCTTTCCCATCTCATAAGCAAGGGAACTGCATCCAAAAAGGAGGACGATATAACTCCTCTGTACTCATTCCTCATCAGACCAATAATAGAGTACAATGCTCCCTTCTATATGTACCTCACCAGACACCTGCAGCAGCTGGAGAGACCTCAGAGGTTTCTAACCTAGAAAATTCAAGGCCTTTATCACGTGACCTACACAGACAGCCTGAAGGCTGTGTCACTATACTCTGTATCGTATAGACTGCTTAGAGCAACTTGTACCTGGTCTACAGAGCAGTATTGGACCCTGCCTTAATGGAAATACTCCATATCCGCAAATCTTGTGGGACAAGACTCACTTGCCCTGAGACCTTAACCTAGCCTACAACACACACAGGACTTACTGGAGAGAGAGAGAGAGATATGTCTCCCACAGGCTGGCACTCCTCTGGAACAAGTTAAAACAGAGCTCCTCAATGACTATTTAAGTGTAACTTGGACAGTTGGATGGGAAAACGTAAATTCCCCCAGGGATTTCATATATGTCCCTCTTGGATAGGGTCAGTCAGTGCTGTTCATAAATTCACATGCTAATACAGGCTATTTCTCCTGGTCTGTGAAGGAACAAAGGTAAAACATGGCTAGGCTTCTAAAGGCCCTAGTAACCTATCATTCTATGAAATCCTGTACCTTGTGTTTGTGAGGTAAAAATGCCAACTCCTAATCTCAGGTTAATTAAAACCAATAACCTCTGTGTTAATAGAGTTAAAACATGATTTGCAGAACACTGAAGTGTTAAATGATACATTACTTCTACCGTTAACATTATTTTCTCAGCATGTGAGTTACATTTACTGTCTTCTGTGCGAACTTTAATGACTTTCCTTATGACTTCCTATGTTTCATTATCTGAGCTATCCCATAGTTAGCCAAAACATGCTAGAATCCTAGTCAACCTCAGTTTCCCACTTCTGAATTAACTATTCTGTGCTCCTTTTTTATTCCCACCAAAGTTATTTTTTTTCAGTTGACCCTTATAACTAATTACATTTTTGCTCACTTTTCACTTGCACCATATCTCACTTTAAAACTCACCCACTCTATATACATCACTATTTACACTTTGAAAGGAAAAAAATATCTTCCAATCTGCTACTATCCTTGTTTTTCCATTGCCAGTTCTTTTACTCTAGTGTTAGAATTATTAATAAATCTGCACCACTGCAACTGTTTAAATAAATTAATATGGGAATTGCGATCCGCATTGAATACCAGCAATCTCATATGTGTTGCCAGTATTAAGGCTCTGAAACATGTAAAAAGTAATTTAAATTGTCAAAGAAAAGCTAACACTTTCTGTAAGAAACTGTGCTATCTTTTCATCTCACTAGGAAGAGAAAGAAGTGGTAAACAAATGCAAGTGGCAATCATACCTCTCAACCTTCCCTCTCTAAAATGAGGAACACTGTCCTTCCTGGCCTTCATAATGTGGAGAAAATAAGTAAAATGTCATAGGGAGGGAGTATTTCCACCACAAACAGCTATGGAAAAGTAAATACATACATTACATTTTTTTGCAATAAGCGCAACCAAACTTTCAAATAACCGCGAGAATAGAGCTACAGCATTTTTAAGTACAGCATCAGAAAAACTTACAGAAAGTGGGACTTCAAGGTGCAGCAGTAACATATTTTAACACAACAGGAGTAACGGCTAGGGCTAATGCCCTCAAACAGTACAGAATGTTGCATAAGCCTCAAGCACCTTGTGCTCTTTTTTTTTTTTTTCTTCTGCTGTTGCTCAGGCAACCTTGTCTTGGTGTTCCTGTCAGTTACTTTCACAGTCATGATGAAAGACACAATTAGAACAGACACCTGACCAGATTCCAGCATGACTTGTGAAGCAAGATGAAAAGATAATTACTTAAATAAAAATAAAACCACTGTGGGTTGAAATCAGAAAATGTACAAGCAAATGAGGTATGTTCTCAACCGTGTACCGCTTTTGCTGTATATTTTCTGATTTCAGTTGAAACAGACATTTTTTTACCAAGCTGTAGCTCTGCTTAAAAACAAAAAACAAGTTGGGGGGGGGGGTGCACCCTTGCACCAAGGCCTAAATCTGCCAGTGTGGACAGTTGTACTTGTTGTGGAGGCGACCTGAGTGCGTGTGTTATGTGTCAGATTCTGGCACCTGATAGCTGGCTGTTACCTTCTCCTTATTCAACCTAGTGAGTTGGACATCTGTGTGCCTCACTATTGAGTCACCTATGATTAGTGTATTGGGCAAGGTGTGTAGATTTAGGGGCTTAGGTTGAGGAGCACACTGTGGAGGTGAGCTATGTGTCCTGTGGTTTGTGCTGTGTTGTGGTGTCCGAGTGCATTTCTGTCTTGGAGGTCTCTGCTGTTTGGGTAAATTTCTATTGAGAGCCTCCGTGAAGGTGGGTGTGTGTGGTTTGTGATTTTATGTGAGAGCTGTGATAGTGGGTGTTCTGGAGGGCAATGTGTTCCATGTGGTGTGGTGCAGCTGTTGGCCTTCTCCTCTTGACCAGCTAGTCTGGTCTTGGCTGGAGAGTGCATAGTTTCCAATTTGTTGATATAAGTGCATCTCTCACAAGTCTGAGTTTTGAGAGATAAGAGGTGTTTGTGATTTCTGTGCACTGTTTTGGGACTATCTCCTTTCTTCAGTGTTACTCAACTGTAGAGATGGTATACATAAATGTGGATGCATGGGTGTGCACTGTCTTGCCCCTTCAGAAAAATTACTTGTTTTGAGCTCTGGCATGTGGTGTAACATTATAAGGATCTTTTGGGGTTTATGAGCTTATGAGTATTAATGATCCAAGTTTTCAGAATGTGAACTTTTATAAAAG
Organism: Protopterus annectens; assembly: GCF_019279795.1. Lineage (NCBI taxonomy): Eukaryota > Metazoa > Chordata > Ceratodontiformes > Protopteridae > Protopterus > Protopterus annectens. Next base: position 839,769,090 of record NC_056746.1, read on the forward strand.
ACATAAGAAATTGACGTACTGTCCAAGCATTGCTACATGTGTCGGTGTAGACATGCAATGTACATTGGTAAAGCATTAGAGAGCACTGTCATTACTGAATAGTATGATGCAAGCATCATTATGTGTGGGTGTACACATGTGTAGTACATGGTAAAGCATCCCACAGCTCTGTCATTATAGAATGGTACAATGCAAACATCAAGATGCACGGGCGTACATATGTGCAGTACATCAGTAAAACATCCCAAACTCTGTCATTATAGAATGGTATGATGCAAACATCATCATGTTTGGATGTACATATGCATGGTACATTGGTAAAGCATCTCTGAGCCCTGTTGTTTTTGAATTGTACTGTGCAAGTATCAACTCTGTAACCTTTGAATATCTATATAAGTGCTCATTCATCAACTAATAAAGATTTTTGAAGAAAACAACATTTCTTCACCTATTTCCACTGGAGAAGAACATTCACTACTAAGGAATAACTAAGGTTCATTAAATTCAGCTAAGAATCTCTAGCAGTCCCTTTGGGAAATTTTCAGTCAGACAGGCAAACTAGTGCATTCTTCTAGACCTTATATATGTATATTATGTATTATATTTTGATATGTATACATACACACACACACACACACATATATATATATATACAGATAGATAGATAAATATAGATATATATGTATCTATCTATAAATATATATATATATGTGTGTGTGTGTGTGTGTGTGTGTGTGTGTTATATTATAACATTTATTATATACAGATGGATAGATGGTATTTTTGCATGTGTATTTCAATTGCATATTGCTTAGTGCAGAGCAATGTCAGGCACCATTGATCAAGTAGATGCAATGACATCCTCCTGCAGATACAGATTTACAATGGCTGCGATAACCCCAAGCATATTTGCATAATGTTCTCTATCTGAACACGGGTATACGAATGAGTATAAATCTAAAGGCAGTGCTGTGTTGCTGCATGGCATTTAGATGCTTCTGAATCACTCCTCCATCTTGTTTTGCCTCACTATAATATGCTGCACTTAATTACATAGTTATTACATGTAATACTGGCAACTATTTTATTTTGCTTAGCGACATCATGTTGCTGGTTATCTAAATTATGCTGTGAAAAGATGCAACAGAGAGTACTCCTAATTCCGATGCTTTATTACAATAAAAGTTCGGACATTAAGCGCTTTCATCCACACAGAATGTGGACTTCCTCAGAATGCTTGATAAACTAAACATCTCTCATTAAATACAATCAATCCAAAAGTATAAAAAAATATATAAAAATTATGTATAAAAATTGTATATAGCAATGAGTTGAATATAAAACTCAATCTATTTATTACTGACTACAAATATTACACATAAAGGGCTACTATAAATATAATAATAGTGTAAAATCAAGTAATTCATATTCATATTTCAATAAGTGCTTATTGTACTAATATATACACAATAGTATTTATTCACTATTTCAATAATAAAATGGGTTTGATAGTAATGTACTCATTCAAACCTGGTTTATTGGAGGCATCAGTATACATTTGCAAATTCACTTTTTTTTTACTTAACACAGCTTTATTATTACCCCCCCCCCGAGGACCCACATCTACCTGTTCAAGTATAGCACATTTGAATGTATGTGTCTCTCCCCTCTGAGCAATATGTCTGTACAATGCATTATTTTTATCCTTCCTTGTTATTTCATATGTATGATTATATATTCTTTTCTTAAACTGCCTCTTGGTTTTCCCTATATAGAAACTGGGACATATCATACATTTGGTCATATTTTGTGTTACAATTACCTTGTCTAAAGTATATCTTAGTCTTATTCACATTTTCCAATTTAACACTTTCTACTTCCCATATAAACCTACATTGTCTACAATTTCCACATCTCTTAGTATATCTATTCTCCAGCCTCTTCTCTGTCCCCCTATTTGAGGTTTCAAATATATTCTTCAGGTTACGTGCCATCTTATATACAAAAGCTGGTTCTTCACCCACTGTCTCCCTAATTCTGCTATCTGTCTTCAAGATGCTCCAGTTTCTACTAAGTATTTGTTGGACCTGTTGTACTTGAGGATTATATTCTAATACACAAGCTCTCCTACACAGATTAGCTTTATTTACACTATTTTTCACTGAAGCTGACAGTCCTTTCCCTAATATAGGTTGGTATTTATTTCCCTACTCATTTAATACATACTGGTTTACATCATCCAACATGTGTAGGGGATATCCTCTTTCAACAAAGAATGACCTGAGGATATTTAATTAATTTATCAAATCATTGTAGGTAGAGGTCATTCTGGCTGCTCTTATGGACTGTCCTTTATAAATGCTTTTCATCATCCTCCTTGGGTGATAACTATTGTAATCCAAATAGTTATTCTTGTTTTTTTTTTGGTTGGAGTAGTTGCTGATTACGCTGAACAGTTTTACTTTTTATTTTATTTATTGGTTATCTAAATTACAACTACCCTGGCAATGGCTGCTCATTACACAGATTAGCTTAGCACAATGCAGCAATGTTTTCTGAATTCAGCCCTGTGTCGAAATTATTATGGAGACACGTTCAAAACGATTAACAAGCATTTAAATTGGTGAACCGATCTTATAATTTTCACCATTCCATGTGTTTCACCAATACTTTAGAGAAAGCAGAGTTGTTCACGGTGAATTTTTATGAGTCATACATGTCTTATATCAAAGTCAAAATGTTTTGTTCTGAGCCCTGAGAAATGATGCCATAGTTGCAAAATTGAATGAAGCAACAAATAGCAGACAAGAACCATATACCCATCTAGTCATCCCTTTAGTCACCCAAACAAGATACTGCTGCAATAATTTAAACTGATTTCATCCAGCTATTCCTTCTGTTTCCCAGTACATCTGTATGTTTCCATCTGATCCTCTTTAATGCATCTAGCCTAGGCTATTACTTTCTTGTTAGGGACTGAAATAGGGTGACAGTGGAGTTGGTATAAATAAGTTTAGGGGTAGGGTCTCCCCCATATGGGGATACAAGGGGTTTGCCCCTTCAAAAAAAGCTTTAAAATCATGTTCACTAAATCTGGCGTTCAATGATTTTTTTTTTTTTTTATTGTTTTGTCCATCTGAGAAAAGAACTTCAATAACTAATCATTAATCCTTGAAATAGATGGGGTGTTACAGGTGGATGAAATACAGAGAAACACAAATATAGGTGGTTTAGTAACACAACTTTCAAATATCTTATTTCATTTTCGCAATGATTCTTTCTTCATTTTGCAGGTGAAAACATGGAAAGAAATATTAATGAGAAGAAATTTTTTGCCTCTGCAGAGCCGGCTGCTAATACCACCGTGGCAGTATTTGGGCTAAACAGACAGACCACAGAACAATACCTGTATCAGTTCTTTTCTCATTATGGAAATGTGAAAAATGTCCATCTTTTCCACAGAGAAAGAGGCAAACAATCAGCTGGTTTTGGTTATGTCTACTTTCAGCACCTACAAAATGCAGTGACTACAGTAGACAAAGCAAATGGTGCAGAATTAGATGGCTGTAAGCTACGCGTCTGTTTTGCTAAAAAGGAGAGAGTGCAGAGAACTCATCAGGGTAAGAAATTGGAGAAGCAAACTTGGTAAGTGTTATTATACATTTCTGTGTTTTAATCATGTATTATTCTACAAGGAACAGTCTGCAGATGCACAAATGACTGAATCCTGATTTTTGAGTTTCTTAATTTCAGTGGGACATCATACTTCCGAGATATATGTCTGCACTTCATTAATAGCTATGAAAAATTAATATTAATTACCTAAAGTTTGTAAAACATTAATATGTAGTCATAGTGTTTTACTGAAATCCCAAACCAAATCCCTGCACTGAATAATTAACAGGTCCATGATTATGCATATTGTGATTAATCATATGTATAATTTTTAATGTTTAGTGAAATAGAAAAGGTTTATGTTCCTATCAGGCTGACCCTGGAATGTCACAAGCAATCATCTTTAGAATAAATCCTTGATAAACATTGTTAGATGTATCTCATTAATTAATTTATTTAGTTATTTATTGAACTTGTTAACTGGGAAAGCCTGACTTGGCATGAAACCCCCTTTCAGCAGGGGCTGAGGGAGAAAACTCCAGAAAACAATCAAGAGTGTTCGACAGAAAACACTAGAATTAGTCTAAGAAGCACAGAATAGTTACTGTGCACTAAGATGCCAGATATCACGAATGGAATGACACTGACCATTAAAGAGTCCATCTCTTCCAAGTTCCAAAGATGGAGAAAATAAGATACAAAGATGAAGATGTAGCATTTTAGCTCTTTACTCAGTGTCTGGGTCACAGAAGTAATAACCCGGGGCCCCCATTTCTTTTACTTATGATTTACATATGATATACAAGCCAGTTTCATCCTGAGAGGAAGGACCACAGATGCCTAGGTCAGTGAACCCTGAGCCATTCTGATGAGGATAACCCATCTCTCATGGAATAAGTTAATTTCCTTATTTCTTAATTAATTAAATCAATTAAGCTCAAGTTCCTCATTTCACTGTAGACCTGGGAGCAGACTGGCAGGTTAAATGACTTTGAAGGGTCAGGTATCCTCCATCAATGTGAATTATCAAAATGCTTTGACTGGTAACCATTGAGATTGACAGCAAAGAAAATCAAAGTGCTTTGAATTACACAAGAATGGACTTTAATAACCAAGAAATAGGAAATATTTGTCAGCCAAAACTTGTTAATTATAACTTCATGGATGGACTTTGGTAACCAAAAAGCAGTAAACATTTATCAGCAAAACCTTTTATTCATAACGTTATCTACATAAACTACATATGAGATCTTGAGCGTTTGTTTATATATTCATAAAGTATAAATAGTGTATAATTCTGCTTGCTCTACATGTCCACAACATTTTGTTACGTTAGATAATGTTAAGTTACCGTTGCAGATAACTTCATTCTGTCTACACCTGGGCTGTGTCTCTAAGAATTACTGCTTGCTTTACTTATCTCATTTGGAAGCTCAGTACTGAGGATCTGTCCCTGAAGGCAGCACATTTTTTAAGCATTATTTCTTTTCAGAATTGCATTATTTTCCTATTAGGGGAACCCACTACTTTACCCCCTTTCCCACCCACCCACATATAATTTCCTCTAACCATCTATAAGCAGCTCACAACTCTTCTATTCCATCTATTCTTTTCCTGTTCCTCTTCCTCCTTAACAAAACACTCTTCACCACAATGATTCCTACATTGTTACCAGGCTAACAACCCATGGGCCTTTCTAAGCCTAGCCAAGTTTTTCCGAAAGAATAATCATGTCCTGTATACAAATAGGACATTATGGCCAAACACTTATAAGCCACCTCTGTCCATAAGGGACACTGGTACCAAGCATGCTGTAAATTTCCGATTCTCCATCCACTGGTCTAGGTTGCACTTAAACTGGGTAATAGATGAACTCAGTTTCACATGGATGGGAAGCCTGTTCCATAGGAAGGGCAGTCTCTGGGACATGTATCTGTCTCTCCAGAATGTTCTGTTTAAGTCACAGACAAAATTCAGACCCTTAGATCTTGTATTTGTTACTCTTTGACTTACAAATATGTAGGAGATTCATGAGTGTTGGGTTTGCTGATGCCTTTTAAGTAAGGCATAGATCGTCCCCAAAGCAATCTGTAGGAGACTGAGTAGTGTGAAACAGCTTTAAGGCACTCTGCATAAGGCAGATGTGTTACGCCTTGTATTCATTTTCCAATGAACCTCTGAGGTCAGTCTAGTTGCTGCATATAGCTGGCCAGGTATATACCAAAGAGAGCATTATACTCTATGATTGGTCTGCTAAGGGCAGAGTACAGTGGGATAATGACCTCTTTGGACCTAGATGCCATGCCCTTACTTATGCATTGTGCAACATAAAAGAATTTCCTCACCATTGTGGCCACATGGTGGTTGAAGGTAAGGCTACTGTCTATATGCGTACCCAGAACCCTGACTTCTGGATCAAATTTTAAGGGTGTATTATCAACATGGTAATTATCCGGGATAGTTGACTTCCCAAATGGTACAATTATGCATTTTTGCCATTGAGTTTAAGACTCAATCTCACGCAAATGATTCTCCTTTCCTACTACTGTATCACTCTCCCAGACTAAAACAAAAGATACACCTCCAAATGATTAACAACACTGGATGAACAAAACCCTACTGCTTTAGAAAGTAATGTTGCTTACTGTGGTATAGTCTCTTCTGGTTTTATTTTTTTTTTCTTATCCTTCCCAAATCCATCACAAGATGCTACAACCATCCATATACATCATGCTAAACATAAACTGCAGCACTCCAGTAAAAAAAAATCCATTAAGTTTCTTCCATACTTCTCTACAAGTACAGACACATACTATAAACTTAATTATTACCACCCTCTCAGCCAGTAACACCCCAAATCACAAGCTATAAATGGCCACATGTAATATACAGGCCTACCCCAATACTGCTGCCTTTACTAATTTGCAGAAATAGTAAAGCAAACAATGAAGCACACAACCGCACAAATTCCTCTGATACTTCCAATAATTCTGCTGTGTTTTAGATGCAGGTAGTTCTACAAATATTTTACAACAGAAGGATTTGTTTTAAGCCCTTCTGACCTGGCCTAGTAAAAATCACCTAATATTACATTGAAAATGACATTCTAAAACCCAGTATTTTCCATGCTGTAATTATCAGCTGAATGGCCATCTTGGTCAAAAAAGTGGAAGTGTTACTGTCTTAATAAACAAAACACATCCATAACTGAGTTTTATCCAACCTGGCTAATTGACAGTGCACCTAAACAAGAAAACTCCCATAATATATATTATTACTTACCATTACCTACCTTCTACCTCTTCCATTCTAAAAATGACTTTATGACCTCATCAATGAAATTATAACACCAACCCCTCCCCATGACAAAATCTGATAAGCTTCAGTCATTTTTTTTCTCAAAAATTTTTTTATTAATTATATGAATAGCAAGACAATTAAAAGATTATACATAACAAGAAGGCATAAATGAACATATAACAATTCATCTAGTGATAACAACCTTCATGAGATTTTGATAAGTTATTTAGAAATAAAACATACACCATATGTACACTATATACAAGTTAGGCGACCTGAGAGAGAAAAAAAAAAAATATTTAACATTAACTATTTAATATGTTTAGAACCTTTTCTAACACAACCTTTCTAATAGCTTTTTTGGACTTCCACCTAAGTATCTTTGAGCATCAATAAATTTAAAAGCCATTTTCTGGAAAGTAACCCATTTTAATTTAGAATGATCAATCCAATTTTGTATTATATAAAGTTTTAGTAATGAGCAAATAAAAATGATAACATGAATATCAACTTTTGAAAGATGAATCAATGGAATATGTAGAATAGCAAATTCCCACGTCAACGTGGATTTTTGATATCCCATTTTCTGCAGTCTGACTTTCAAAGATGTCCACAATCTGTGAGAAAAATGACAATACCATAGAATATGAAGGAGGTCTGCTTGGGGATGAGAACAGCATGAACACGAAGGGGACTTATTTGGGTTAAATTTGTTTAATTTGATTGGGGTAAAGTAGGCATCATTATTAATCATTAATTGTGTGTATGCTAATTTTTAAAAGGGATAAATTCCTTAGTGTGTCTAATAGCCAGGACTTTCTGAGATTCTGACAATTGGGAATTATAATTCAACCAAACATTAGATAAAAGACAGTTGTGGTCCATCATTAAAGAATTAATTAATTTATATGAGTTTGAGAGCATTTTATCAGATGATGAAAGTATTTTGATAATCGTGTTAAGGTTTTTCAATTGTGAGTCTATGGGGACCAGAGATACAAATTTGTTTTAATTATTGCTCTTAGTTGTGTAAGAATTGGTGAGTAATTCCAGTTTACTTTCAATAACTTACGCCAGTCAGATAAAGGCAAGTCAAGATATTTCAAAACATCTCCTACTTTTAGATTTTTAATTAAAGGATAGTTTGTTAAGTTCAAAAGTTTATTGTCCAATAATATATTTGGGTTTAGATGAATTGGCTGAACATGGTGCGAGATCTTTTCTAGTTTACACATTTTGAGTAAGGTTTGGAAATCTCTAATCTTTTGTTTAAATACTGTATATATATTTTAATAAATAAACTATCCAGAGAGATAAAGGGAATAGCTTCAGGATTTAAATTATTAGAAATGACATAATTATACCATAATTTTATCCATAAAGAGTGATTTGGATAAGAAGTGTTATTGAATTTAGAGATAGTAAGAAGTTTATTGGATGAGACAATCAAATAATAGAGATAAAGATTAGATAAACCCAAACCTCCCTTGTCCTTCGAAAATGCCAATCTAGAATAGGAAATTCTAACAGATTTAGGGAACCATATGAATTTTGCCAAAGCTTTATTTACAGACTCAAAAAATTTTTCAAATTATCTGATCAGATGATGAGAATTGGTAAAGAAATTTAGGCAGAATATTCATTTTAATAATGGCCACCCTTGAAAGAAATGAAAGGTTTAGATGCTTCCATCTGTCCATATCAGACAATATAGAGTTCCATAATTTATTAATATTATTTTGAAAGGAAGATTTATTATTGTGTTCTAAATTGATTCCTAAATATTTTATATTATAAGTAAACTGAAAATGATCGTCTGGAAACAAAAAGATTTGTGTGCTAAATGATTTAAGGGAAAAATATGAGTTTTTGTAGAATTTAAAAGATAGTTGGAAACCAAAGAAAAATAATCAATAGAATTCATTATTTTTCTGTAATCAGATAATGGAGTTTGAAAGTAGATTACTAAATCATCCATAAAAGCAGAGAAATTAATATTAGTATTAAGAATTCTAGGGATGTTATGAAAAGTATTTTGAGTAATAAACAATAGCAAAGGTTCTAAATAAATGTTGAAAAGAAAAGGGGACAATGGACAACCCTGTCTTGTTCCTTTAGTGATCTTTATCGAGCAGAAAATTGACCATTAATGTATAGTCTAGTAAACATATTCTTGTATAAAACTTTTAAAAATTTATAAAGAATAAGGGAATATTAAAACATAACATAGTTTGAAATAGAAAGTTCCAACATACTCTGTCAAAGGCATTTGATGCATCTATAATCAAAGCATATATAGGGTTTGGATTTTTCTTAATGAGATGAAGTATAGTCTCTAAAGATAGAGTATTATCCCAAGCATGTCTCTGAGACATAAAACCTGATTGATCTGATGAGATAATTGAGGGTAAAATCCGTTTCAATCTGTTAGCCAGAATAGATGACAGAATCTTAATATCCACGTTAATTAAAGAAATGGGTCTATAATTTACTGGGTCAGATTTATCTTTATTATTTTTAGAATTAGAATGGTTTTGGATGTGTTCCAATGAATATCTGAGATATCATTAACTCTTATATGATTGTAAACTTTAAATAGAAAGGGAAGAACTACCAATTTGAAAGTTTTGAAAAATTCTGGAGTAAAACCATCAGGTCCCGGAGATTTACCCAATTTAAGATTATCTATTGAATCCGAGATTTCTTGTACCAATATAGGGGTAGAAAGTAGTTTTGCTGATTATCATTAAGTTTAGGGAACTGCAAAGAGTCTAAAAAGAGTTTTGAGTGATTATCTTTAACAGAATTAGAAGAACCTGAATATAACTCAGCGTAAAGAGAGGTGAAAAGTTGAATAATCTCTTCATCAGTATTATATAATCTGTTATTATAAGATAAAGATGTAATATTTGGATTTCTGAAGTTAACTTTAATAATTCTCACTAACAATTTAGATGGAACCTGGGCCCACTCTGAATATGAAGCAAGTAGCTTTTGTTCAGCTAAGGAGAGGTTATTTTGGTGAAGCAGAATTAAATCTTTCTGACAATCAAAAATTTGTTTTTCTAAAGTAGCATCATAGTTCAGACTAAGATGATTTTCCAACGAAGAAATTCTTGATTTTAAGAATTCCTCTTTCTTAAAGTATTGTTTTTTGAAAAAAGCAGCTTTACTAATAAATAAACCTCTTAATCTTGCTTTACATGCAGCCCATTGTATGTCATAAGGAATGTCTGATGATTCAAGACTATTCACCATTTCATTTAGGATTTCTGAAGCTTGTTTGCAAATATCTTCATTTGACAATAAGTTATTATTTAAGGTCCACTTATTAAACATAGTTTTATTTTTGATATTGGGTTTTATGTTCAATTTTAGTGAAATTCTTGAGTGATCCGAAAATAATCTGGGTTCTGTAGTAAAGCCCACAATATATTTTGAAATATAATCTGAAATTAGAAAGAAGTCTAATCTGGACCACGAATGATAGCACTTAGAATAATAAGTATATATATCATTTTGTTTATATTTTTAACAGTGCGGAGGGGATCTATTAAATTATATTCTGTCATCAAATCATTTATAGCCAGAGTAGATTGAAGATTATAGGTGACAGTGGAGCGGGAACGATCAATTACAGGGTTTATAACTGCATTCCAGTCACCACCCACTATAATATGATGATCCTTATAGGATGCAAGAATATTGTAAATTTTTAAAATGAACAAATGTTGTGAATTACATGGGCCATATAGATTTAAAATTAATAAGGGTTTGTCCAAACCAGCAATAGAAGCGGTAAATAAGCACCACCTCCCCTCATTATCAAATTTCTCATCAATAATATTCCCAATGATTTTTTGTTTAATGATTATAGCTACACCTCTGGAGTTAGATGAGTCACCTGAAGCTATAATCTTTTTGATCCATTTTTTTTTAAACTCTTTATTCCAATCAATACGTGAAATATGGGTCTCTTGAATAAAACAAATGTTAGCCTGTGATTTAAAGATCATATGAAATAATAGTGATTTTTTCGCTTTATCTTGAATGCCTCTAACATTCCAAGAATCTAAAATTATGTCAACAGGCATATTCTACAAGTATAATCATTATTGATGCTATAAAAGTGAACTCAAGGTGCAAATCCAACACAACATTAAAAAGAAGAAAAAAATAAAAGAAAAACAGTCTTTAAGTATTCAAGCAAGTCATCAAATAACATTTGTTGAAAAAAAAGAAAAAAGGTTTTTTAAGAACCATGAAATGTATAATAATAACCTTTATCCTAACCCTAGTGCCTACCCACCAATCCCCCTGTGATAAAGGAAGAGCAGAAGAACATGAAAAAACATTGTAATTATAGATAATAATAACCTCAAGTTAGAATACAAATTACTCAAAGGAAGCCTAACATAACATAAAGTCCGAGTAATACTACTAAAAATATATACAAAATTAACTAATTTCAAGACGTCCAACATGCTTAATCCCTACTTCTAATACTAATCTAAAGCTCCTATCCTTAAATTGAAATTTATAGTGATTAAATGTATTTCCTCAAGTATTTCAAGAGAAAGAGAAACAAGTAAATAATAAATAAATCACACTCTGCTTAACTAGAACACTCTATCATAAGAAGTAATACAATTAAAACTGAAAGATATGTAAGATAACATATATAAGTATAACAAAACCAACTGGTGACATTATAATATAAGTAAATAAGCATAGCATTACTGAACTAAAGATAATAGTCATGCACTATCTACTGAACCTTCTTTAGTACTTTAGTGATAATTTCATTAATCAACATGACCATTAGTATGATAAAAGCACTAATACCTGTAGAATGAGTATTTGGTTATAGTTCAAATAAAGCAAAAAACAACTACCAAGCAACCATATCTCAAAATGAAAAACAATTCAGTCTGGAGATGCATCTATTAACTAGATAATAATAGTACAGGAACTATTCAAAATGAAATATTATAAGCTGTAAGGTTTTAACACTAGTTAATATACATGAATAAAGTATAATTATATTATTAAATAGTAACTTAAACAGCATCATATATATTGGACTGAATGTACAACAATGTGCATACATATAATTTTAAATCTACTTTTGAATATTTTACTAATGACTCTGTTAGGTTATGTAGCCATACTATTCTTCTAAGCTATATATGTAACATAGCAAAACAGCATGAAAAGACAAGGCTTTTAAAGTAAACATTTTGAACATCTAATTAAAACAGAAACAAGCAAGCTAAATGCAGTAAATCTAAGGGCTTAAATATATACATGTAGATTCAGCTAATCATATTAAAGATAGTTATTTCAAACCTTTCAAATAAGTAAAGGCTTTCTTAAACATAAACTACTAATCATAAATATCACATCCAGCCTCTGAGAAGAAAGAGAGCAGAGAATAGAAAGAACATGAAACTTTCATATGAACAGGTATACTTTGTAACATTTGTCAAATTAAACACTTCAGTATAATATAAAATATTGTATGAAAAAATATTCTGAATAGGAAAATATGTTCATTTCTTTACACATCCTTTAGAATTTTAATATATAAAACTAACCTGTTCATTTGTTTCCAGAAACATTTTCACTCTGCTTTATGAAAGTAGCAGCTTGCTTTGAAGTCATGCAGACACACTAAAAGTCACTGAATATATTATGTGACATGAATCTGTTTAAATTTAAAAACAACCTTCATTTATGAAGAGAAAACACTTTAAATAATAGCCAGATCTATTAAAAGTTAGTGCTATTGAATACTTGTTGAAAACAAGCAGACTTGTGTATTTGAAACTGTCCTTCTTTCCTCACAAATGATGACATCACCATCCATCTCAGAGAGACTGTAGTGTGCGCATGTTCATGCAGAGCATCAGCTGGAACTCTGAGGGGAAGATTTTCTTGCTAGAATGTTGAGATGGAATGTTTTTCCCTCCAAAAATCATTTAGCTTACACAGAAGGCTGTAACTCAAAAGCTTGTAGTAAAACTAACATATTATCTATTTACACAGCAAGCATATGTGAGAGAAAGAGAAAAAAGTAAATACAGCAATTTAAATGCTTCTATTAATCCACACAAATCTAACAAGCATATATCCTGTCACTGCACACTGTCAAACCAAATCCATCATGTGTAAATTACATGACAAGTTCTTAAGGTAATATAATTATGTCACACCAGAATTACAAATCATGTAACACAAATACTGTCAGATTAAAGAAAAAAAAAAGATCAAACCTTATTGTAGTTCTTTAACAGTAGAATATTAAGATACAGTGTCAGGAAGCTTTTTAAATGTTTTAAGAAAAATGTCTTTTGCATCTTTAGAATCTGAACATACAAATTTTTTGTCATTAGCTGTGAAAGACAAGGTATTAGGATATGCCATTCGAAATCTAATCCCTCTTTTTATCAAGTCAGCACAATAGGGGGCTAGTTTTTGTCTATTTAATTTGATCTGTGCAGGAAGATCTTGGGAAAATGATAGTTTGTGAGACTTCCATATGAATTGTTTCTTTGTTTTAGCAGTTTCTAGGATCTGGAAAGTGTCTTGAAAGTTTAGTAACTTAGTATAAATTAACCTTGGTGTGGAAGAATCTTGCTTTGTACGCAGTGCTCTGTGTGCTCTCTCTACAATTATAGATTTTGAAGAAGCTTCACAATTTAACAGTGTTTCAAAGATATTTTTATTCACAGATAACAAGTTTTTATTGTCATAAGATTCAGGTAAACCAGGAATAATGATGTTATTTCTTCGACTCCTGGCTTCCAGATCCAATATTTTAGCTTGTAAATCTGAAACAGTTTTATCTCTAGATTTAAAGTCACTTTCCAATAAGTCTGTTTTAACCTCCAAAGCTAAGATTTTATTTTCAATAGTAACAATACTATCGTTTATTTGCTTTAAAGATTTACTAAAGTCTGCAAACTGTTCTGAAAAGTTTTGTATAGCACTTTGGATTGGTTTTAATGCTATTTTTAGTTCTTCTAAAAGGAAATTTGAGCCATTTAAATCTTTATTACTTACATTAAAAGTTTCTGTAGGTTGTCTAGATGATTTCAGTCTTTTTAAACCTGAATCTTTTTCAGGAGAGAGCATTGAAGTATATTTGGCCTTTGTAGGCTGAGTCTCCATGGAGTCAGATTTTGTAGCCATGCCCAGAAATGGAATGCAGTTAACAGGATACCAGGAACCAGGAAGAGACTGGAGCAGTAGGAGTCCCAGCAGCAGAGAGACCAAAAATGTTCTGAGGTAAAATAAATCCCAGGATAATAAGTCCAGAAGAAAAAATAATCCAAATGTGTAGAAAAAGATTTATAAAATCTTTTAGTATAAAAATTTGAGGAAAAAGGTTGATGTAAAGTTGTAAAAAAAAACAAAAGTTAAATAGCTGTGAGGAGCTCAGAGAGTAAGGACTAGACTAGTCGGCGGCCATCTTGGAATCATCAAGCTTCAGTCATTTTAACATAAACATTTTATGTTAAATAAAAACATTTATTTGAGAGTATATGTCTACATTGTATCCAGCGGATGAACATTGACAGATCCAGGAGTGTCTTGGATGCTGCTTAAGATGTCCATTAAAAGTTTGCAGATGTTTAGTTTGCTTGGGAGGGCTGAGTTTTAGGTTCCCTATTATATGATCGAAGACGCATTCTTTCGAATGCGTCTTGATTGAACTTGAAAGCACGAAATGGCAAAATATCGAAACGGCATATAAGCGAATTCTTTCCCTGGGAAAGAAATCACTTGGCTGCCTTCGTTATTTTGCCATTTTCGTCTCTGTAGTGCGATCTTGGAGTTGGTATATTTAAGTGGGGGGGGGCATGTAATGTTTTAAAGTTTTTTTGTTTTTGTTTTTCTTTTTTGGAAGGAAAAAAAATCGCTGCTCTAAGTGATCGGGATTGTAAGCTTTCGCTTACATGGGGTCGATAAATCAGCGTTTGCTTATTTAAGCATTTGCTGATTTAATATAGACCCGAGTTTTAGATTTTGGAGAAACAGGTATATTCAGAGATTCATGTATAGTAAGAGATTTAGAGAGTTATTTATGGTCAGTATGATAAAGAAGACGGTCATTGGTCATCTGTCATATGGTGTGCCACAAACAACCTGCTCATCTGTCCACAAGACATCAAAGCAGATGGAAGGAGTACTTCCAGCAGTTTCTGAATGAAGAAAATCCCTCAGAAGCTGTACTGCCCTAGAAACAGCCTACCCTAAAAAGGAAGAAGAGCCCACCCTATAAAAAGTAGGAACACTAAGGAAAATGAAGTCAGAGAAAACAATAGGCTCACATGAGGTCACAGCAGATACGATCAAGATGTTGATTTGCCTTCTAAGGGTACTTATTGTAATAGTATTTAGAGAAAGACTTATCTCAGATGACTGGAAAATAATCATCCTAGTCCCAGTATGACAGAACAAAGAGATAATCACAACTGTGGCCTGTATTTAGGTCGCCAACTCCTGTCACACTGAATAAAAATGCTGGAGAGGATGACTGATAAACCAATATGCAGAGTAGCAGACAGTAAGATGTGAGATGACCAGCTGAGATTCAGATCAGAGTACAACACAGTAAGACAATGTTTTTTCTGTAAGTGCTTGAGACAGCCAGCAGTGCCATCTTTGTTTGGGATGTTTGCAGAGTGATGTAACATCCATTATGGTTAACATTGTGTCCAGTCATAGTCACGATAACACAGAATTCTAAGATTATAAGAAGCATCTTTAATATAGTGTCCCTTTCATTGACTTGTGGATTTAGAATTTCTTTCAGTTTGTTAAATCACTGCCTGTGTAGTGTACCAACTACATAGAACATCCATGTATTCTAACCCTGTTTCTTATTCTCCTAGTAGTCCATGCCGTTATCATCACAGTGAAGGGTTTGTTTCCACAAATTCATATATTCTAAAAAAGCATCCATCTTACAAAGATTACCTGTTTAGACAATCTAACAGATTACATATTATAACTTCTTATAGATTCCTTGATTCATAAGTACTTACTGGGTTATTGATTTATGAGGATCTTAAGAAGCCTAGTCTTAGAATCTCATGGTAGTTTTTAGCCTTTAAAATTTGCATAGAAATAACCTGGAGGCGGGCCAAACAAGGATATATTGGGACATTTACATATTTCCCCTATCCATGAAGGATAGGAGTGCTAAACTGGGGTGAATTTCTGGTTAGTCTTTCATACTTCTAAATCACATTTGAATAGAGTAGCAGAAATACTTTGTTTTATGTGTCATAGACACAATTCCACAGAAGCAGTTCTCTCTGTAATACGTACCTATCTCTCCATGTTCTACTTATTTTCAACTGACATCCCTTGAGCAGTTGTTTATACCTTTGGACTTGTAAATGTCTAACAGGTCCAACAGATTAGGATCTGTTGAAGTCCTATATGTAGGGCACAAGCTACCTTTCAGTAGCCTTTATGATACTGAGAGGCAGGGTTTTGAGCAGGTCTCCATAGTTTTTACAATTTAAGCAATTAATTTTTTAGTGATACAGCATTGCTGTTCTTGTTTTCCTTATCTGAGTTTAACCTAGTGTCCCTACACGTCTCTTATATTGTGATTCACTGCTTAATTAAATGTCTGAGCAGTCTCTTGGAGTGCTATCTTCTCAGTAAAATGAAAACTGACTAATGTAACATGCTGAATTTTGTTCTCTATTGCAGGGCAAACCCTGGTATTCAATAGTTTCAGGCTCACACAGTGTCTCACACACACACACACTCACACACACACACACACACACACACACACACACACACACACACACACACACACACACACACACACAAAACATACATGCACTCGCACATACATATATTATGTCTGCCTCTAAGGTATAAAGTCACACGAACATCCAAGCAGCACATTTCTTAAACGATTGCAGATACCCAACTAATAAATTACGTACTTTCCTTTCTAGCACTAGATATTTAAGCACTGTATCTAACATCGGTAACTTAATAATTCACAACAAAGAGCTCATGTCAGCTTGAAGGCTCAAATTATTTATTTTATTTTATTTAACATTTGTTTACCGGTGAGCTCTGACTGGACAAGTAGCCCATTTTCAACAGAGGACGAGGGAGAAAAGTTCCACATTTAGAGAATGCAATAATACAAAGAATAGTAGTACAATAATGCAGATCATATTACAATAATACAAATAATAGTACAATCATACAAATCATATTACATTAATACAAATAATATTACAATAATAACAAATCATATAACTATGATACAAATATTTGTACAATAACGCAGATCATATTACAATAATACAAATAATAGTACAATAATACAAATCATATTACAATAATACAAATAATAGTACAATCATACAAATCATATTACAATAATACAAATAATATTACAATAATACAAATCATATAACAATGATACAAATAGTACAATAATACAGATCATATTACAATAATACAAATATTACAATAAATACAAATAATATTACAACAATACAAATCATATAACAATGATACAAATAATAGTACAATAATGCCATAAATAAGTTAAAGAGACAAACAAGTACAGTTTCTAGATAGTCTATATGAGACATACTGAAAAGCATGTTGATCTAGAATCAGCAGGTGGTTGTATTATAAAAGTTTAATTACAAAAGTAAAAAGTTCATTCTTACAGTATATACATTTTAAACATCATCAAATGGAATCTAGAATCACAATGTTCAAAAGTGTTGGATGGCAAATCAGATATACGAATGTGTATTGAGATGAATAGATAGAAAGATAGAGAGGGTGACAGGAGAGAACAGGAGTTGATTAGCTGTTGTTGAGACTTTGGGTAGATGGGAGTTCTTCCTGGAATTAATTTGGGGAAAAAATTCAGAGTCAGAATAGGCGTCGAATAAAATTTGGGGAGTGAGGATGAGGAGAAGAAAGAAAAAGTATGTTGAGCCTGGAGAGAAGGAGGTACATAATCAGTAGTCATTTAGATGGATCTTTAGCAGTTTTTTGAACTGTGTCGGGTCACTGGTGTTTAGAATATTTCCAGGGATAGAGTTCCATGCTTTAGTGAAAAGATTTGAGTGGAGAAAGTCTCCTAAGCTGTTTTTGGATTTTGTAAATTTTAGCAGTAGTTTGTTACAGGATCTCAGGGTCCTATTGTTGAAGTAGATTTACACTAGGTTGTGTATGCCTGGACATTTGTCAGGTAGGTATAGTATAGAATGGGTTATGGTAAACTGGTTAAAGGTTAAGATGTTAGGTAGTTCTAGCCATTTGAGTTGTTTTAGAGTGAGACAGTGATGGGTTCTTTGGGCAGGTTAACAGTGAATCTGTCTGTCTTGTGGTAGCATGTTTCTAGCTTGCTTAAGTCAGTTTTCCTGAGTTTTCTGAGTATAGGGGAGACATACAATAGAGTAGATATCAGGTGTGTCCTGGTGATCCCTTGTCTGGAAGAGGTGGTAAGATAAGCCTTAACTCTCTAGGAAGAACCCAATTTAACATGAGCTATTTTAATTGCAAGTGATATATTCTTGTCAAATGTTAAATTGTTATCAAAGGTGATACCTGGTAGTTTAGTTTCAGAGTTTGGTTCAGACAAGCTGATTTTAAAGCCCTATTGCAAAAGCTGTGTTCGTCCAACAAAATATATTACATCAAGTCTGAGCTCCCATGCCTCCGTGTTTTACAGAATCGGGATTAATTTTTAAATTTAACAATAATTCACTAACTGAATAAACATAGCAACACATTTTCCATCAGCATGCATTTCCTGAAGAGTAGGAAGGGAAGAAGTGAATGTTGTACCTGTCAGACATGGGCAAAGCTTAAATATATGTGCATTCAAGCTGTTTAAATTGCAGTGGCTGTATCCTGTTTGGATGACTAAAGGGTGGACTAGATGGGTGCACAAGTGGTTAAACACACCACCTACCTTGACCTGGCCAAGGCCTTTGATACTATTCCCCACTCAGGTATAATGGATAAACTCTCTCAACTAGGCATCAATCCATATGTTACCAGATGGGTAGCAAACTGGCTCACTGATAGAACCCACCTAGTCCAAATAAGGGAAGCCACCTCAAGTAGTAAACCCGTACCCAGCGGTGTACCCCAGAGATCAGTCTTGGGGCCTCTGCTGTTTGAGATATACTTCTCAGACGTGCAGGCCAAATCTAGTGGGCTGTGGCTGACCAAGTTTGCAGATGACTGCAATCTGGGTGCTGTCATCAATTCCTCTAGTGATGTGGACATCTTCCAACAGGGTCTCACCCAAAGAAATGACTGGCGCCAGAAAAATGGCCTTAAAATGAATGCCAAAAAATCCATCATCATCCGTTTTGGGAAGAATGATGCCCCAAAAATTCTCACATTGATAATAAGGCACTAAGCATGCAATCAGTCATGAGGGACTTGGGAACCCAGGTTGCTAGCAAACTGACTTTTGACCACCATATTGCCCCCGTTGTACGGAAAGCGTTCTACATGCCCCACCTCATTAGTAAGGGTATCTCATCCAGGGACAAGGTGGTCATAACATCCTTGTATTCTTCCCTTATAAAACCGATTATTGAGTACAATGCACCTTTCGGCATGTACCTCACAAAGCACATGCAGCAGCTGGAGAGACCACAGAGATTCCTCACCCAGAGAATCCAGGGCCTCAAACATCTACCCTACACAGATAGGCTAAAAGCCCTGTTCCTCTACTTAGTCTCCTACACACTCTTCAGAGGTGACCTCTGTCTGGCATACAAAGCAATCTCAGACCCCGCCCTCATGGGACTGCTGCATATCCGCAAGTCAAGCTACACTCAAGCAACCCACAAGCGGGACCTCAACCTGGTCTGTGACATCAACAGGACATGTTGGCAGGACAGAGTTGTGGCCCAGACACTCCCCCTTTTATGGAATAGATTCCCTTTCCATGCAAAGTACATCATTAAACCTTTTTAAGCGCAACCTGGATAACTGGATGAGGAATGGAAAATACACTCCTCGGATTCCACCAATGTCTCTGCTGGACAGTGGCATAGGGTGCTGACTTGTTGGAACATGGGCTAATTCTTGCCTGGGCTAGTAAGGGTCTCAGGGCCAATAGCCTTGTAACTTCCTATGATCCTATGATAGGATCCTATGATCCTATTTTATTAACTGAGACTTTTTTATTTTTTCAGCTTTAATGAAGTTTATACAGTTGTGACAGAATCTGTAGCCAGCCACATACATTTCAGTACTGTTAAAAATATAGCAGGTTCCTGAAAAGGTATGTCAAAATTCTGAGAGAGAAATATTCAATACCACCAACAGCAAGCTTTTCATTTGCTGAACTTGTCTCATCATTTTCAGTATTACATCTGTTTCAACAAGACCTTATTGCAAGGAGTCTTTCACAGCAAATGTACTTTTGTGAGTCCTGCATGTCTAAAGTCAAAGTCAAAATGTCTTAATGTGTATCCTGACAAGTGATGCCATAGTAGCAAAAATAAATAAAGGAACCAGTAGCAGGCAAGAACCATCTAGTTCAACCTTTAGTCATCCAAACAGGGCACAGCCACTGCAATTTAAACAGCGTTCAACCAATTCCTCCTTCCAATTCCTAGTACAGCTGCATGTCTACCTCTGATCATCTTTAATGCATCCAGCCGGGGCTATATTATTGTATGAGTAGAGACTAAAATAGGGATTGAGCATTGAGGCTATATTCCTGTATTGGTAGAGGCTAAAATAGGGATTAAGCATTGATGCCAAATGCTGTTTGTTCAGCTGAGAACACCATGATGGCTTTAACACTATAATCCACTTTCAGCAGAGATATAATATTGCCCTTTCTGCACTGTTGTGGAACTGTAGTTGGTATAGATAAGTGTGTCTATATCATAAGCACGAAACGGCTGAAAAGTGAACATGTAATGAGTGACACATATTCATCGAAACGCATTTAAGCGATTCGATGAATATGTCACAGGGCAAGGAAGTAGTTGGCCAAATATACGGTATTGTCCTTCCCTTCACTGTAGTGCGATCTCAGAGTTGGTATATTTAGTGGGGGGTGTGGGGTTCAGGTTTCAAACTTTTTTTTTGCGAATGGTTGCGTGAATTTTTCTGCTAGGAAAAAATTTGAAGACTTGGTTGTTCGCTGTCGACGTATATGTATTCACACATATGAACTTTCGTGCTTATGATATAGAACCAGATAAGTTAGGGGGTGCATGAGTGCTTGCTCCTGTAAAGCAGCTAAAAATCCCATTTGTTGAAAGAGGCTTTCAGTGATGTGTATTTAAATTGTTTTGTCCATCGGAGAAAAATCCTTTGAAAAATATTCACCACTCCATGAAATAGATGAGTGGAACTGGTGGAGGTACTGAGCACAAATTCAACCAGAGGTGGGTAAATAACACAACATTTAAATATTTTATTTTGCTATTTATTTATTTATTTATTGACATTTGATTACCAGGAATGTCAGACTGGGTAGGAGCCCATTTGCTGTGATGTCCGGGGAGAAGAGCTCCAAAGTATTACAAAACATTTTAACAACAATAATTTTACAAGCTCAAAAATTATACAAAAACATCTACAGTTGATATAATTATACCAAACTCGACATAACGTTAGGTTTTAGTAAGGTTTCTTCCTTCATTTTGCAGGGAGAATAAAATGGAAGAAAACATAAGTGAGTTAAAAACATTTGACTCTGCAGAGCCAGCTGCTAATACTACTGTGGCAGTCTTTGGGCTCAACAGACAGACCACAGAACACCACCTTTATCTGTTCTTTTCTCATTATGGAAATGTGAAAAATGTCAACATTTACCGCCAAGGAAGAGACAAAAAATCAGCTGGTTTTGGTTTTATCTATTTTGAGCACCTACAAAATACAGTGACTACAGTAGAGAAAGCAAATGGTGTAGAATTAGATGGCTGTAAGCTACACGTCTGCTTTGATGAGAAAGAGAGAGTGCAGAGCCATCATCAGTATAAGGATTTGGAGAAGCAAACTTGGTAAGTGTTTTTCTACATATGCATGTTTTAATTATGAATTGTTATACAAGTAACAGTCTGTAGATGCACAATCTACTGAATCCTGATTTTTGAGTTCCCTAATTTTAATGGGACATTGCACTTTCTGGATGTCTGCACTTCATTAATACCCAAGGAGAATTAATATTAATTTATTAAAGCCTGTAAAAATAACTATGTAGGCATAGTGTTTCACTGAAATCTCCAAACCAAGAACCTGCACTGAACACTTGTTAACAGTTCCATGAGTATGCATAATTGTGATTAAACATATGCATGATTTTTAATGTTTGGTGAAGTAGAAAAAGTTTATATTCCTATCAGCCTGACATGGAATGTCAGGACCAAACATCATTAGAATAAATCCTTGATGACCATTGTTAGAAGAATCTCATTAATTAATTAATTAGTTAGTTTGTTTGTTTGTTTGTTTGTTTGTTTGTTTGTTTATTGAATTTGTTAAGTGGGAAAGCCTGACTTCGCATGAAACCCCCTTTCAGCAGGGGCTGAGGGAGAAAACTCCAGAAAACAATCAAGAGTGTAGGACAGAAAACACTAGAATTAGTCTAAGAAGCACAGAATAGTTACTGTGCACTAAGATGCTAGATATCACAAATGGAATGACACTGACCATTAAAGAGTCCATCTCTTCCAAGTTCCAAAGATGGAGAAGATAAGATACAAAGATGAAGATGTAGCATTTTTGCTCCTTACTCAGTGTCTGGGTACCAGAAGTAATAACCTGGGGTCCCCATTTATTTTACTTATGATTTACATATGATATACAAGCCAGTTTCATCCCGAGAGGAAGGTCTGCAGATGTCTAGGTCAGTGAACCCTGAGCCATTCTGATGAAGATAATCCATCTCTCATGGAATAAGTTAATTTCCTTATTTCTTAATTAATTAAATCAATTAAGCTCAAGTTCCTCATTTCACTGGAGACCTGGGAGCAGACTGGCAGGTTAAATGATCAAGTATCCTCCACCAATGTGAATTATCAAAATGCTTTGACTGGTAACCATTGAGATTAAAAGCAAAGAAAATCAAAGTGCTTTGAATTACACAAGAATGGACTTTAATAACCAAGAAACAGGAAATATTTGTCAGCAAAATCTTTTTATTCATAACTTTATCTACATAAAGTACATATGAGACCTTGAGCTTTTGTTTATATATTCATAAAGTATAAATAGTGTATAATTCTGCTTGCTCTACATGTCCACAACATTTTGTTACGTTAGATAATGTTAAGTTACCGTTGCAGATAACTTCATTCTGTCCACACCTGGGCTGTGTCTCTAAGAATTACTGCTTGCTTTACTTATCTCATTTGGAAGCTCACTACTGAAGCTCTTTCCTTGAAGGCAGCACATTTTTTAGCATTATTTCTTTTCAGAATTGCACTATTTTCCTATTGGGGAAACCCACTACTTCACCCCCGTTTCCACCCACCCACATATCATTTCCTCTAGCCATCCCTAAGCAGCTCACAACTCTTATATTCCATCTATTCTTTTTCTGTTCCTCTTCCTCCTTAACAAAACACTCTTCTCCACAATGATTCCTACATTGTTACCAGGCTAACAACCTAGGAGGCCTTTCTAAGCCTAGCCAAGTTTTCCCGAAAGAATAATCATGTCCTGTATCCAAATAGGACATTGAGGCCAGGCAGTTATAAGCTACCTCTGTCCATAAGGGACATGGGTACCAGACCTGGTGTAAATTTCCTATTCTCCATCCACTGATCTAAGTTGCACTTAAACTGGATAATGGATGCACTCAGCTTCACGTGGATGGGAAGCCTGTTCCATAGGAGGAGCAGTCTCTGGGACACATATCTGTCACTCCAGCAAGTTCTGTTTCAGTCACAGACAAAATTCAGGTGCCCAGATCTTGTATTTGTTACTGTTTAATTTACAAATATGTAGAAGAGTCAGAAGTGTGGTGTTTGCGGCTCCCTTGTAAGCCATGCATAGATAACCCCTAAGCAATCTGTAGGAGACTGAGTAGAAGGAAAAGGCTTAAAGGCACTCTGCAGAAGGCATGTTTGTTACACTTAGTATTCTTTTTGTAAGGAACCTCTGAGATCACTCTAGTTGCTGCATATGGCTGGTCAGGTACATACCAAAGGGAGAATTGTACTCTATGAATGGTCTGATAAGGGTGGAGTACAGTGGCATAATGACCTCTTTGGACCTAGATGCCATGCCCTTACTTATAAGTTATGCAACATAAAAGACATTCCTCACCACTGTGGCAACATGGTGGTTGAAAAGCTACTGTCTATGTGTGTACCTAGACCATTGACCACTGGATCAGATCTTAGGGGCACATTTTCAATATGCTAGTTATATGGGACTTCCTGAATGGTACACTTTTGCATTTCTTACACTGAGTTTAAGACTCGACCTCACACAAATGATTCTCCTTTTCTTCTACTGTATCACCCTCCCAGACTAAAACAAAAGATACACTCCAAATCATTAACAACACTGGTTGAACAAAAACCTACTGCTTCAGAAAGTAATGTTGCTTACTGTAGTATATTTTCTTCTGGTGTTATTTTTTTCTTACCCTTCCCAAATCCATCACAAAATGCTATAACCATCCATATACATCATGCTAAAGATAAACTGCAGCACTTCATCAAAAACAAATCCATTAAATTTGTCCCACAATTCTATGCCAGTACAGAGATACACTTTATACTTAATAGTTACCACCCACTCAGCCAGTAAAACCCAAAATCACAAGCTATAATTGGCCACATGTAGTATACAGGCCTACCCCAATACTGCTGCCCTTAATAATTTGCAGAAATAATAGAGCAAACAATGGACCACACAACAGCATAAATTCCTTTGATACCTGCAATTATTCTGCTGCCTTTTAAATGCAGGTAGTATGACAAATATTTTAGAACAGAAAGACTAGTTTTAAGCTATTTTCACCTGGCCTAGTAAAAATCACATAATATTACATTGAAAACGACATTCTAAAACCCAATATTTTCTATGATGTAATTATCAGTTGAATGTCCATTTTGGTCAAAAAGCTGGAGATGGTACTGTCTTAGTATACAAAACGACATTCAGAAGACTGAACGTTTCAAATGCCGACTTTGCCAGCTGACCAGAACAGGAAATCTGCTGATTTCTGCACTGTACTGCAATCTCAGACTTGGTATATTTAATTTGTAGGGGGTTTGGGAGGCATAGCCCCCCTGCAAAAATGTAAAAGTAGAAAATAAATAATTGTAATAATGGAATTTAGGAATCTCCAATGAATGCTCATGAGGGTGCTGTAGATACCATCATGAATATTCGGTGGGATTTTCTTTGAGTATGCAGGTATTGGTTGGTGGGCGTGGTGGAGGTGATGTTAGGTACATAGTACAGTGTTTTAAAGTGATAGTGTACTCTTGATATGGTATGAGTTCTAACTTTCATAATTGCATTAACTGGGAGGTAAGTCGGAATGTTATACATTCGGTTTTGTGTGAGTCAGCCATTTAGTATGTCAGAATTGCCACCTCGTCCATTCTATAAATAATTTTATGACCTGATCAATGAAATTATAACACCAATGCCCCCATGATAAAATCTGATAAGCCTTGGTGGTTTTAACATAAACCTTTTATGATAAATAAAAACAATTATTTGAAAGTATAAATGTGCATTTTATCCAGTGGATGAACATTGATAGGAGTGTCTTAGATGCTGCTAACGATCTGCCTTAATAGTTTGTAGATGTTTAGTTTGCTTAATGGGAATGATTTTCACTCTTTTTAATTTCTCCAAATCTTTTGGGTTTCTAATACCATGACAGGAATGCATCCCATTCCTAAGTTAAAGTACGATTAAAGTTCATGAAATTAGTATTGTTTCAGTCTTTGATGTCAGCAAAAAGTGCTCTTTGCAACACCCGCAATGTGCCCAGTAATGACTCCTTCTGCAAGTCGTATGAAGTTACGTGTATTGGTAGCATATCTAAATATGATTATAGATTCTATTTTTAGAAGACTTGTTACTTCTACTACTATTCAAATTATCTGGGTATCTTTCTTCCACACTGTTGTCATTTCTGCTTACAAATCCTGATATTTTATGACTTTGTGTCTCCCTGTACGCAACACACTGTAGTCACTGGGTGTGACAATTTCAATAATCAATACTACTTTTGTCTTCTTTTCTTGAACCACTATATGCAGTTTTCTAGCATCTGTCTCTTCAACTGTTGGTAATGGGTGATCCCATATGATGTAGACTTCATTATTTTCTATGATACCTTGTGGCTCATGTTTCCAGTGTTTTTCAGCTACGTCAGTACCATAATGTTTGCACAATCCCCAATGTAACAATCTCGCCACATTATTATGCTTTTCATTATACAGTCCTTGTGTCATTAGTATGTCGTAACCACCAACGAGGTGTGCAACAGTTTCCAATTCTGTTTTACAAAACCTACATTTGTCTGTTTCTCCCACATGTTCAATGGACTTTGTAAACTAACGTTTACGTAGTCCACTATCTTGTGCCTCCAATATTAACCTTTCATATCATAGTTTGAATTCACCTCTACTTAACCATTCCTGCATTTGTTCCTGATCAACATGAGGTTCTTCCCAAAGTTTTCTATACTTGCAACTATATTTATGCATTTTCCATATTTCTTGCCTTCTCATCTAGTCTTTCTCCTTATATTCTTTCTTATGTTTTTTAGCACATTCAGTTGCTGCCTGGTTTTTATCTACTTGTGGTTTGATTTCCATTCCTGCTTGACACCAATATGTTTTTGCTAGTTTAAGCAGGGACATCATCTTAGATTTATTCTCCTCATGTTTCAAAACTTTCACTACATTTAGGTCTTGTGAGGTCAGTAGATATGTGTGGAGTCCCACGATTGCAGATCTATACATGTAAGGGTGATGTGCAGAGCTGTAGTAACTACAGAGGGATTAAACTGATCAGTCATAGCATGAAGTTATGGGAAAGAGTAGTGGAAGCTAGGTTAAGAAGTGAGGTGATGATTAGTGATCAGCAGTATGGTTTCATCCCAGGAAAGTGCACTACAGATGCGATGTTTGCTCTGAGAGTGTTGTTGGAGAAGTACAGAGAAGGTCAGAAGGAGTTGCATTGTGTCTTTGTGGATTTAGAGAAAGCATATGATAGGGTGCCTAGAGAGGAGTTGTGGTATTGTATGAGGAAGTCGGGAGTGTCAGAGAAGTATGTAAGAGTGGTACAGGATATGTACGAGGGTAGTGTGACAGCAGTGAGGTCTGTGGTGGGAGTGACAGATGCGTTTAAGGTGGAGGTAAGATTACATCAAGGATCAGCTCTGAGCCCTTTCTTATTTGCAATGGTGATGGACAGGTTGACAGACGAGATCAGACAGGAGTCCACGTGGACTATGATGTTTGCAGATTACATTGTAATCTGTGGTGAGAGTAGGGAATAGGTAGAGGAGACCCTGGAGAGGTGGAGATATGCTCTAGAGAGAAGAGGAATGAAGGTCAGCAGGACTAAGACAGAATATATGTGTGTGGATGAGAGGGAGGATAGAGGAATGGTGAGGATGCAGGGAGTAGAGGTGGCGAAGGTGAATGAGTTTAAGTACTTGGGATCAACAGTTCAGAGTAATGGTGAGTGTGGAAGAGAGGTGAAGAAGAGAGTACAGGCAGGATGGAGTGGGTGGAGAAGAGTGCCAGGAGTGATTTGTGACAGACGAGTACCAGTAAGAGTGAAAGGGAAGGTCTACAAGAGGGTAGTGAGACCAGCTATGTTATATGGGTTGGAGACAGTGGCATTGACAAAAAGGCAGGAGTCGGAGCTTGACGTGGCAGAGTTGAAAATGTTAAGATTTGCACTGGGTGTGACAAGGATGGACAGGATTAGGAATAAGTATATTAGAGGGTCAGCCCAGGTTGGAAGGTTTGGAGACAAAGCCAGAGAGGCAAGATTACGTTGGTTTGGACATGTGCTGAGGAGGGATGCAGAGTATATTGGGAAAAAGATGCTAAGGATGAAGCTGCCAGGTAACAGGAAAAGAGGAAGGCCTAAGATAAGGTTTATGGATGTGGTGAGAGAGGACATGCAGGTGGTTTGTGTGACAGAGCAAGATGCAGAGGACAGGAAGAAATGGAAACAGTTGATCTGCTGTGGCGACCCCTAACGGGAGCAGCCGAAAAAAGAAGAAGAAGAATTTCAAGGAGGCCCATCCCTCCTTCAGAACAGAGAATATATAGTCTTGGTATACAGTGATTTTTATAAATCATTTGTTGAGCATGAAGCATCCTTCTTGTTTTCCTCTCCAATCTATACAACATGATTTGGAGCCATTCAATCACTCCAAAACTGTAAGTTAGGACAGGAAGAGCAAATAGGTTTATAGCTTAGATTTTATTCCTAGATGTCAGTGCTGTTTTCAGGATTCATTTAAGTCTTCAAAAGTATTCCTTACTAAGTTTTATTCAAATTTGTTCATGTTTTATTGTTGACCCTTCATCAGTTCCCAAGTATCTATACACTCCCTCTTGTTCAAGTTTTTTTATATCACATTCTTATCTGAAACTGATGTTTTCTTGGTGCTGCAGTTTTCCTGCTTTAAAGGTTGATTTAGTACATTTATCAAGACCAAATGACATTCTTAAATCATTTGAAAAAGTTTTGTCAACTTGCAGTTGTACTTTCAGCTCCTCATCTGATGAGCTATACAGTTTTAAATCATCAACAAAGAGAAGATGAGAAGTCTTTAGACGTTGTTTTCTATGAGCCAAATTATAGCCATGGCCTAAGCTAAGTAGACACCTTAATGGGTTAAGGGCAAGGCAGAATAGCAGCGGTGACAGAGAGTCACTCTGGAACATCGTCCTCTAAATTTTTACCCCTGGAATAATAATTTGTCCTTTATCATGGCTTAATTGCAAAGTGCCTGCCACTATTTCGTGTTCACTGTAATGTAGTCGATCAGTATCTTATACATTTTTAAACACTCGTTTATCCACAAATGTGGGATACTATCAAATGCTTTTTTTGTAGCCAATCCATGTCATCCTTAAATTCTTCCCCTTTTTACAGTCCTCCACTGTGACTTAATTTAACAGCAAATGATTCTTTGTTCCATATAACTTTCTTTTATTGCCCTTTTGTTCTATTGCCATAATTGAGTTTCCTTCTAAATGACTATAAACTCTGTCGGCATCAATTCCAGTGTATAGTTTATATGTCGCCGGAAGGCAAGTTATTGGTCTATAATTTTTAGTGTAGCTTGCAGGTTCTCTCTTAAGTAGGAGCATTGTGTGTTTTCCTTTTGTTAGCCAGGTTTGTGTCTGTTTGGGGCGTGCATATAAATAGTTCTTACTCAAAACGAAATCTCCATGCAAAGATGTTAATATTTTTAACCAGAAGTTAGGTATTGCATTTGGGCCTGGGGTTTTCCAATTAGAGGCTTTTCTTAACGTTCTTTCAATCTCTCTGGCTGTTACTTCATCTCATTTCATATCCTGTACCTTTAAACTTCTTATTCTTTCTTTTACTTCTTCTAGCCATTTAGCATCTTTGTTATGTTCCACAGGATCTTCATCGATACTTCTCCAAAATGTAACTATTTCTTCTTGGTGGTCTTTCAATTCATTTTACCTTGTTTCCCAATTCTCTCTAAAACTTTTTTGGGTCATCAATAAATTGCTTATTTTTTACTTTTCCTTTATATTTATCTGCGTGTTTTCTAAGCTTTTCTGCCTGTGCTGAGATTTTTAGTTTATTTAT